>NC_056741.1:663364869-663664869 GCF_019279795.1 Protopterus annectens | reverse complement strand
ACATGTGTATTCTAAACTTACTGTATATAGATAGTTTAGGTTTGATCATGAGTTTTATGGGTTGCATCGGCATGATGGCACACAGAATGCAGATAGTGGATAACACACATCCTTGAGCATAAGCTTATTTTCGATACCCATTACGTATCCAAGCAAACAAAAATCTCATGTAAGAAGGTAATGTGAGTGTCCAATGCAATTTTCACCACATCTGTCTCTCAAGCTGCACTATTTCAATGGTGAAGAGGCTGTGCAGCCTAAGCCATCTCACCAATAAGAAAGTTTTTTTATTCCATACCATAACTGAACCTGCGCAATTTTACTATGATAAGCTTGGCAAGATCAGCAGTTTTCCCTGATACATATGCATATAAAAATTGCAGTTTTCCTATAGGAAATGTTTCATTATACTGGTTTGTATTTGCTCAAGTTGACTATGAAGAAGTCATGGATGTGTTTTTGTCATTACACTTTAGTGGACCCTAGTTTTATACAATTGGTTGCAACTTGCCTTGAATCTATTGATTTGCTTACTTGCTAAAGTGTGTGATGCCATCTTATGATATAGAGACTTCTAACATTGCTAAAAGGGGCACTAATCTTATCTGTCCTTAAGAAAATATCTCTTGATTCCAGCAATTTGGAGAACCACTGCCCTAGCTTTAAATGTTCCTTTTAAGTAAGGTTATTAAGAAGGTATTTCTTGTAGAGATGTGTTTATATTTAACATCTAAAAACCTTCTGGATCCATGTCAGTATGCTTTTGTGTTCCTTCTTTCTTATATGACTTTCCTCTTGATGTCTGTCAATCACAATACACTCTTCCAATGGATATTGAGTCCATACATTTTCAGTGTTGTGGGGCCCAGTCCACACAAATCAAGAGCTGACTAAACAGGCTATCATCCAGATGGTCATGGAGGAACTTGTACTTCCTGCATATACGCAGGCATACCTCTGCTGCGAAGAGGTTGTGGTTTTTTCCCAGCAATTTGAGAGTCTAGCTTCATCACCCTGATCACAGTCATTTGTGTTTCAAGATGGACCATAACTGTTCCCAGGCCAGGCAACATCACAGCACTACTTACAGTTAACAGCCTAGCTCAGCACTTCAGCTATGACCACAACTGCAGTACTTGCATTAATTTATTAAGGAGGAACTGCACTCCTGTACTACTGAAACTTTCAATCACATACCCCACAAGCCTGTGCCTGATGCTGCCTTGTTCAACTTCTCCAAAGTATGGCTCTGCTTGAATGGTTGGTAGCTTTCAGCTTCAAGGCTTGTGGTATACTGATTGTTTATGCTATTGGACCCCATTGTGAATTAACCTTCCCTGTACTTTACTGGTTTGCCTCTTGCTCTTAGGATTTCATCAGAGAGTGCTGTCTTCAGCTAAACCTACAGTAGTCAGGGGATGATTTTAGAGCCATTACTATTCATAGGTACATACTGCCAATTAGGGAGTAATCAAAGATTGAGATATGCACTACGATTGCTGTGAATGACACTTAACTAATCATCACCTTTTTGTGGGAGCTTGTGGTTGACCAAATTATCTTAGACAAGTGCCTGGATTCCATTCTTCAGTGAACTGTACATTTAACTCACTGAGAACAGAGGCAGTTTATCGATGATACCATCCACCAACATTTAACTCACTGAGAATAGAGGCAGTTCATCCATGATACCATACACCAACATTTAGCTCACTGAGAATAGAAGCAGTTCATCCATGATACCATCCACCAGCATTTAACTCACTAAGAATAGAGGCAGTTCATCCCTGATACCATCCACCAACATTTAACTCACTAAGAATAGAGGCAGCTATCCATGATACCATACACCAACATTTAACTCACTGAGAATAGAGGCAGCTATCCATGATACCATACACTAACATTTAACACAATGAGAATAGATGCAGTTCATCCATGATACCATCCACCAACATTTAACACAATGAGAATAGAATCAGTTCATCCATGATACCATACACCAACATTTAGCTCACTGAGAATAGGGGCATTTCATCCATGATACCATCCACCAGCATTTAACTCACTGAGAATAGAACCCGTTCATCCCTGATACCATCCACCAACATTTAGCTCACTGAGAATATGGGCATTTCATCCATGATACCATCCACCAATATTTAACTCATTGAGAATAGAGGCAGTTCATCCACGATACCATCTAATAATATTTAACTCACTGAGAATAGAAGCAGTTCATCCATGATACCATCTCCCAACATTTAACTCACTGAGAATGAGAATAGAGGCAGTTCATCCATTATACCATCCTCCCATTGTATGCTCCTGTTCTTTCCCACCTTATTTTATTTAGGGTTTCATACTGGAATTTTCTTTTGTATGATTTGAGTGTGATTATTGATAAAAGTGTTATGCAAAGTAACAGGTGATTGCTGCTATCAAAGCATGCTATATTCTTCTGAAAACTATTGCTCAAATAGTTCACCTAAAGCCTTCACCAGACTGAGAGCTTTTGATTGATGCACTGTTGTCTTCTTGTGTTGATTACAGTGGAATCTGTTGCAGTGACATAATTAAGAACCTGGTACAATTGAAGTAGATGCCGAATTCAGGATCTGTGTTTCTGACTGTTGTCACTCAAATCCTGTGTCATAGGCTTTACAATAACTGGGAATCACTGTCTCACCTTACTTTAAGTCATTGGTACCAACCTTAAATGTCCTACATTGTCAAAATAAAAACTCCTGGTCTCTGTTCAAAAGAGAAAACTGATATTATCATTTGAGGGGCTATTTGCTGCTCAGTGGTTCCCATGTCTGATTTTTGATTTGTTTTGATTTGTTATTCATGTTAGAGCTCTGATGTTAATGGATCATGTATCTGTCATGTCAGGAATCTCTTTCTAATCTATCACTAGCTGAGTGATATTAGCTATTTCCTCACATATGGGAGTACACTTTTAAGGCTTATTTTCAAAGGACAGTAAAATACAAACTATTTAGAGAAGTACTTTTAGTATGCATAACTATTTCAATTAATCCTTATTGTTTTACAAACCTCATGGTATTTGAACAGTCACTCTATTGTGCTACTTGTGAGTTTTATATGTAAGATACCTAACCACCACAATAACTAAGTAAGCAAACAAACATACAAGGTGTCTGGCAAATGTATGGGCCCTGAACTGGTAGAGCAGCATAAATCCAATGTTTAGTTCTTTGAATAAAGATTAACCTAACCTAATATATTTTGAACAGTGTGTGTTATTTAAAAAGTAGGTAGGGTTCTCAACAAATGGCATATAAAGATAAAATATGCTTCACTGTTTTCTTCCTTTCACATAAAAATACTAAGTTTTAGAAAGTGCTTACTTTCATCCTTGCAGTGTTAGAGTATCATGTGGTGGAGGTGAAATAAACTGTGCATTAAATATACAAGTAGTATACTAGTTTACATGTATTAAACAATGCTATGCATGTGAAACAGGAAACACCATAAATAACATAAAGGTAAGGTATAATGACATAACTAAATGGATGGAAAAGGCTATGCATAAATTTGCTACTCAGAATAAGGAATGTAATAAATAAATTATAATTTTTATCTACAGAAAGAACATGAAATAAAGTTTTATTCAAGTCATAGTATTATAATCAGTTTAGTTCATTTGAGTTTTATGCATTAGACTTAGGTGACCAATAATTATTTTGCCATTAAAATACCTGAAATGCACACTGATATTGATATGCAGCATAACCTGCAAAAATATTTATGTATTTTTGTGCACATACACAGGTTGATATGTTGGAAAATGTAATGGTAGACTATAGAACAGCCTGTTCCTCTTCTGAATGAAATAACATATAATTATAAATGCCAACAAAATGTTTCTATATACACTTTGTCAACTGTTCTCTTGATACTCAGGCAAAACTGAACTGTCTTTAATCTTGTCTGAATCCTATTTGAATGGATAGATAGATAGATAGATAGATAGATAGATAGATAGATAGATAGATAGATAGATAGATAGATAGATAGATGAAGCTCAGGTTCATATTTAAGTGCCTGAACCTAGGCACTGCACAGATTGGTAAATAAATAAACATAAAACGAAATTAACACAGTTCACAGATAAAACAATAAGGCTACTGTAATAATAATAATAATAGTTATCTGTATTATAAATGAAACAAATTTGACTTTAAACCTCTTTGAAACTTGACTAAAGTAGGTGCGTCCCTGAGCCAACGAAGAACTAAATGAAAGATAACTGGTGGAGGCAACATTGTAACGTGGAACCATCAAGAGATTATGTATGTAATGCTATGTAGAGCACAACGTAGAGAATTATGATTGGGTATCTAGTCATAACTGTATTATTATGTGCTTGAGACCTGGATACCCAAAAATTCAATTGTGAGGTGAATCTTGGCATCCATGTTAAGAATGCATAAGTGTCAGTTACGATCAGAGACCTGGTTATAATTCTTTGTTGTGCATGCAGCTTTACCTGCTCCATCTACTACTATTAACAGAAGAAAGGGAAAAAATAGTAGAAAATGTTTGCCAACCTTTAGCGATGTAAAGCAGTTAGTAAATGCTGCCAAACAGACATCAACACGTCTTATATCAGAAAAAGACAGAAAGTCAGGGATAGATTGCTGGCATACACAGCAGGCAGAAACAATGCTGTTTTAAAGTTTGCCATTATCATTTGTTGGCTGGTGCTGGCAGGTCTAAATGCTTAGCTGGAGACACAATCTTAACAGCACTTGTAGGTGTGCTTAACAATTACGGTTCAGGCTTGTGCAACAGAAGCATTTAACTAGTTTGTCTTTTTTCTAATATTGGAGTAAATCATGCCACTCCATGCATCACAAGGATATTATAAATAATTGTCAATCTTAAAGGAAGCCAATACACATCGTGAAAATCATAGTAAAATGGAAGTATCTTGTAGCTCCAAGTAAAACAGCTGCAGAATTTTATACAAATTGTAATTGTACAAGCTCAGCCAGGTAAACCAGATTAAAAGACACTGTAGTAGTATAACAATAAAGAAACATGAGCATGAACTACAGTTGGGAGGTTACTGGAGAAAGGTACAGTGCTTTTTGATAAGGCTGATATTCCACATATGGAAACAAGTGTCAGTCTGTTATCAAATACTATGCCAAGATCCCAATCCTTTGACACAAAAGTAGGTTTGCCGCCCCAATAAAGAATGTCAGGTGAAAAACAAGAGAGGAAGAGTCCTTCAAGGTAGCATGAACCCTCAAAGCGACGGTGTTATACGTGTCGAGTTTCAACCTGTTGTTGATCATCTAGTCAGAGATATGTTACAAATCACATGAAGGGGAAGTAAGGACAGGTAGAGCATGCTGAGGGAATCAAAGGTTAATCAATGACTTTCTCCACACCAGTAAAAGAACACCTATAATGACAATGAGTTCGTTAACATGTGCATAAAGCAATCAGCTACAAATGGTTACAATGTATAGATTTATTATGCACAACTGTCTTCTTCAGGTTTCTATTTTACTGGAGTTTTTTACTTCATACTCTACTTTTTAGATCTATCAGCAAACTTTGATGAATTTGTCTAGTGTTCTTATTAATTTTGTGCCCATGTTCTAACTTGTGCAGTTACACCACCTTCCATTTGTATATGTGTATACATAGATAGCTAGATTGTTGGTAATTTGGCCAGCAATGTTTCTGACTGAATGACAGGATTATCAAACATCTACTTTTTGAGTGAGAGATGGCAGGAAAATCGTACTTCAATGGGTAGTAGGGTATTTCTAATTTCCCCACTGTTGTACAGCCTGAGACTGATTTGTTATATTTAAGTAAATGGAGGGTATGGAGTGAGGTGCAGGGGATTGCCCCACCCCCACACTAATACAAGTTAATTAACTTTCAGGTGTGTGTGTGTGTGTGTGTGTGTGTGTGTGTGTGTGTGTGTGTGTGTGGTGTAATACATAATGTGTAATGTATATGTTTAGTAAGTGTAATTAATTAATGCAATTAATTTACTTAATTATTATACTTCTGTCAGTACAGCCATTAAACTTTTATTGACTGGTTTCATTAATATCTAGTAATGTATTATTTTAATTGTATTGTTTCCCCATTTGTATATGTTTATCTCCTATAACAATAGTGCCATGTTTAGTCCAAAGGCAGACTGAATTCTTCAATCACATTCCTTATCTCTCATTTGAAATGTGTCACAGTGGTAATATGTATGAAGACAAATACAGGCTTAGGTGCAAATCCAAAGTGTGCAGCATCTTCTGATATCATCATTTGCTGATGTGGAACATTAGCTCAGACGTATCAAAATAGGTTTGTTTTCAGATTTTTTTTTTGTTAGTGATTTCCAGCAGTTGTCTTGCCTCTGGATGATTTCAAATAGATAACAGCTCATACAGCAGTGAATTATCAGCATTTCAAGTATTATATGTGGTCTACAAAGCATGGCCTTAGTGCTAGCAGACTTCTAGTCTTACCATCTTTTTTTTCTTACTCGTATGGCATACATTTAGTAGTTTAAATGAAACTAAATGCTGAACATTTTGATCTTTCATTAATGGGTCACTTATAACATATGTGTTTCTTTTTCCTCTAATGACATTCGTGACATTTTTTATAGTTTTGTAGTACATTTGCCTCATAGCTAAACAATACAATAAATCATGCTCCAAATCAGGTCATATTTACCAAATTAGCAGTAAAAAACATGCACTTTTGCATGTATATTTGGGGGTCTATGTTGTTATCACATGTATCCTCTGATAAGCAGCGTGTAAATATTATTACCTTTGTATGTACAATATCATATGGGATTATGCCATTAGGTATATACAGAGATTACACAGCTCACATTAAATACATCGTATTACTCAACAAATAATGTAAAACTGGCACCTGATACTTTTTTTACTCAAACAATATACATTGCTTAAAATTATATTGGAGAGCACATAGTTATGACAGAGCAATTAAAACAATTGCATATTCTTAACATGCAGCCTTGATTTGCAAATGTAGTTTGGCTTTATAAATCAGTTGTCAATTTTCTACCCCCTTTCAAAATATATAATCTGGCTCAAATGAACATCTGGTGGGAAAAATATTTAACCCCAATGGGCCGAATTCATAAAACTTTGCTCACAAGGCTAAGTGAAATCGAACCATGAGAGGGTACATGAAGAGTGTGTACAGTTCAGGAAACATACTAACATGACATGGCTGGCTAAAATATGAGGCACAGATAATGCCTGCAATGCCTGCATAATGAGCTTTGCTGTGTGATAATTAAGGAAAAAAAAAGATGTGATTCAGAAATGGATAAATGATGTGTATCAATAACATCCCCGCATTAAAACTGAACATGACCATATACTCGTATTCAAGCTGGTGATAAATGACAACACCAATTGTAAACTTTGTATTTCCAAAGGGGCTGCCCTCACAGCTGTTGCTGACTATGACTGACATCAGTCCCAGAGGAGCCAATTCTTCCTATCAGGCTTAACATTCTATGACCTTCATGACACTGACATACTGGATTGCTACAGTATGGACAGGGCATCATGCAACAAATTTTACTGTATTTGCTGTACTAATCTTTGTCTAGCATTTCTCCCCAGGCCTCTGCTGAAAATGAAATCTATACCCATTCGGACTTTTCGGTAAACAAATGTAAAATAAATAAATAGTGGAAATGAGTCAGCCCCATCTGCAGCCTCATGGGACTCATGGAGTACCCATCCCAGTGCATACTGAGATATGTTTGGCTTTACATATATTAGTTACAGGGACCTCTCAGTGACCAGCCTGGGGCACAGTGGAGGTATTTTAGGTATCTGCCTCAAGAATACTCCATCAGTTCCTCAATGCTATGCTTAAACATGTAGATAAGCATATGTAGGGTGAGAGATGTCACCATGCTGGACTTCTATGCTATAGCCCATTTCCCCTGAAGTATTGAGGGCTATAAACGGTACCTGCATCAAAATAGAAGCCCCACCTGGTGAACTAGGAAGGAGGATCATAAACTGCAAAGAGTATCACACCCTTAACTGTCAAGTTGTTTGTAATGCTGAAGTTATCAGATACAACATGTTTGCAGTCCAGCAAAGCAGTTTCTATGACTCACACTATTCATCTGTGACATGGACCAACAGTTTGTAAGGAGTGACTTCACACAGCAGCATCTAGTAGGTGATGCTGTATATGCCCTTGAACCTTGGCTCATGACCCAATAAGGAATCCACATGACCCAACAGACCAAGGTTACAAGCATGCCCTATCACAAACCAAAAACATCATAGAGCCTGTTTAGACTGATGAAGACACATTCATGCTGCCTTGATATATCTAGTTGATCCTTGCAGTACAACCCTTTAAAAAATTCAAAGAGTCTGTGCCATTCTACATAAAATAATAGTGAGGAAGAAGCTACAACAGGGTAGTCATAGGTAGGGACCGCAGTTCTCAGCGCCACATACAGTGGCAACTGAAACAGACAAGGAATCATAGGAAGATGCAACAGCAGGGGATGACCATGTCAGATAGATGCTGGGACAATATGTCAGGGCATTAGCTAAGAGGCAATAGATTGCATTTTACTTTACTACATAACTATACAAGAGCTAAGCAGATAGAGATAGTAAGAATGATGCATGAAAAATCACAAGTTCTTGCCTACCCACACATAGGTTGGCTACTCTGTGCATCAGATATAGACAGTCCAAGTCAGAATGTGCCAGGGGCAGGGCAATCTCATCATCATTTGCAAAAGGGGAGTACATAACAATAAAATAGCCAGTTTGAGCATTAGGCATTGAAAACCCAAAGTCATGATGTTATAAGGGAAATGTATAGTTATGATCATCTGCACAGGTGGAGATGGGGGCACAGGAGTGCATTTCTTTCATCAGGAAACATGTGAGTGTAAGTGCTGAGGAGTATCAAAATGAAGAGGCGCACTTCTAGGCAATGTAAATATTTGTATGAAAGGGTGTCACTGTGTTGAAGGGTCTATGCCAACGTGTCTGGTGGATTTGCTACAGGCTGTGATGGTATGTATGTATGACTGCAGGGATGCAGCTCTGTCCAATAAATTACACACTCAGTTCATGCAGTCCTGTAAGTCAGCATGCACTGCCTGGATGAGCCTCACAACCTCTGCAGAGGCCTTGGTGGAATTCAACTGTGCTGCCATGATGGCCGTGCACCTAAGCTGGGTTGCAGCAACTGATGCACCAGCCTCAGTAGAAGGGTGATAACCATATCTCCAGCATGCACCATTACTGACCCCCATGTTGATTTTCCTTCCAACAATGGCTAGGGGCAGATTTTGACATGGCAGATTTTGACATGTCAAAGCTTGGGGTCACCACACTTCTGTAATCTACAGTGTCCGCATCAACCTGTGCACTTTCAGAAAGTATTGTGTCATGGGTATCCACAAGCAGAGAGACTATTCCCATGCACTGCAGAGGGGACATGTAGGTCAAACTCCCTATATCCAAAACATGCTCCACAGCCCTGAACTGTCTCATTTCCACAGTCATCAATCAGAGACTAAGGATATTCCAACAGCAGATGTCGTCATTCCACAATGTTGTTGTCAGATAACGATTCACCTGTGAATACACCAATACAAAAAAAAAAAAAACAAACCTAAGTATGTCCAAACACCATATATACACATGCAAGTGCTATCATTACAACTGTTAACAAAGGTGCCACCATATAATCACAGCCATACCTTGTGCAGATGTTTAACAAACATCAGTACCAGACATAATGATACACAACAGGTGAAATAAGTATTAGAAGTAGCATATAGTAAAGGTTGGAATATATATCTGAGGCATAACATGTAGAAATCATCGGGACCTATCTGTCTCTGCCTGAACAGCCACCACCACATTGTTGTACCCTTTGGAAGAGTTACTGCATTTAAGTGAAGCAAAGAACTATTCTGCCTCTGTAAGGGGTGGTATAGAAGATGACTCACCACCTGTAGCCTCTGATTTCATGCCACAGCCTCCACTCTGTGGTGGCAATACAGAATATATAGCTTGCTCGCTTTCTAATGGACTATGCCATAGTTCCAGCCCTGGTCACCCAGAGCACTGATATTGTTGACAGCTTCCTGCCTGGCATGGTCAGAGAAGGGCTTATCAGAAGTATGCAATGTGATGAGCCATCTACCATGGAGATGGAGGGTCTACAATACAGCCTCATTCTCAATATCACTACACATGCCTTTCAGCTGGATGGGGCTGAAGTCTCCTGTTTCCTAGGCATATCTCTGTTAGTATGGAAAACATTGAAATTAACAGCAATAATCCTGCATTGGTATTTCACAGCATATCATTCTGAAACAGATATTAATGTGCCATCTGCAATAGTTTACTTGCACCTCAGTTCACACCAACACATGTCTATCCACAAAACAGTGAACACCTTAATCTTAGTGATTACCATTTGTCCTAACCCCAAATGAAGAATAACAGGTGCTTGAGTGCAACTTATCAAATATGCAACCTCACAAGTCTAGGTACAATAACCACATACATTGTAGTAATAATCTTGTATAAAAATACATTGAAGGTACACAACATTACACTGGCACATTGCCACCTACAGTTATAAAACCCAACCTTACTCTGCTGGCATACTACTATGGCCGGTACACATAGACTAACGTACTCCTGCAGACAGCTTTTATTGATACAGCAAGACTGACAGAAAACCTGAAACAGTCCATGTAGCACTTATAGCACACATAAAACATAAATACTAGGAATGTACAAAGTAGCAGGTGTAACAAGTAATACATACATTAAAGTTGGCAAACTGCTATTCAGCAGCAGTAGCTTTTCTCAGTATTCTGTTGTCCAAAACAGAAAAGATGTCTTCCATAGCTAGTTGATCATCATGATAATTCCAGCTTCACATTTTGTGTATATTGTGTATATTCCCCCTCTGTGACTGCAGTGCATGTGCTAAGCATGCTCAACTCTCCAGATTTTTGCTTCATAATTTTGGTCTGTTCCCCACAGAATTTGTGTTTTTCAGGCAAATCACTGAAGACTGAAGTCACTAAATCATGACATGCATTTGAGTTTCAGACTTCATACCCTTCAAAAATACATATTAATATAATTGTGGCATTCTAACAACTTTGTATGTTTATAAGAGCAACATTTAAAACCTGCCCCTATTTTGTCATTTGTCTCCATGTTATTTTTTTGTCCATATTTATTGAGCTAAGAGGTTGAGAGTAATGATGCTAATAAGGGTCATCTAATTATTGTTTCTGAATCACTCAAGTTGCAAAGCAAGTACACCGCACATGCCTAAGCACCTGCTGTGAGCTCTACACATGCAGGGGAATCCCAGATAGCATGGATTAGTAAACTGTCTAGCTCATACCTCGCAAGTATACTGCATTAGGACTCATATTCCACAAATCACGTTTTAAAGAGCCATGTTTCCTGCACTTCCACACTCAAGAGATTTACCATACATTTTGTATTATAAAATTATTTTAACTAATAGCCATGATAAATAATTCTGAATGCTGTTAATATAGAAAAACAACAGTGTCAAAATGTATATTGTCATAATATTAACTAGTCTTTGAGATTTTTACTTGTAGCGGTTAGTAATGTGCCATTGTAGTGTTACACATATTGCCCATTTCTTCAACAGATAAAAGGTTGACAGCAATGGTCATGCTGTCTCTAACTATCTAAAGGTAGAGTTACTGTTCAGCATATATTCTCAGTAACAAACAGAAAGATGAAGGTCTTCCATGTTTCATATCTTAAAGTGCCATTCAAAATCGAATGCTATATACCTATATTTTATTAGTATGCAATATGACCTTCTGTTCTACCCTCTGCTTGCTTCCATTTTCATTTCTGTCCTATCCTCCATTTCCAACCTTTAATCTGGTCAAAAATAGATAAACACAACATGCAAATGCCCAAAAGGGCTTTTAACCCAGAATTCATATTTCTTTCTTCTTGCTTTGTATGACACTTGACATAAATCAATGTTGATAGTCATCGATGAACACTGAGAAATGATAGTGCTCCTTCTTTGGCAAAGCCAAAGAGAATTCTTACATATGAGTAAAGAATTTGCCATCAGTCACACACCCGAGCTTTGGACTGATGCATGTCTGTAAGCAATTCTGCCATAAATCAACATTTGTAAGGTAAGGTGATTCTGTTTTTTTAATTGCTTCCATGGCTCAATGTATTAATGAGGTAAGGAGTGCATTCCATTTCATTTGGTGTAGTGTCAGACTGAAGATGGTATAATGTTCTACATTTTTTTATTTGGTCTGCAGCTGTCTTCTATTCCACTGAATATCAGGGTTGAAATCCTTTGAAAATTTTTTATATACGTCTGCAGCTGATAGCTTCACTTATGACCCCATACAATCAGCTTTATTTGCAATGTGCTGCTATGGAAAAAAATGACTACAGATGCTATGGGATACAATCCAGTGAGTTTTATCTTTCCTTCTTACCCACCTCCATCCTGCTCAATCCTTATTTCATCACCTTTGTGATTTCACTTTTGAACATTCCCTTCAACTGTGAGTTGCCCGAAACATGGAGTACGCATTCTTGTGAGGCTTAACATGATACTGCATTGATCTGCAGCATATATGCATCACTCTTAGAAACTTAAATATCATGTCCTTATATGGCATTTCATCTTAACCAATGCATTTATGACATCACACACAGCCCAAAGAGTGTTATAAGAAACTGTTTTCTTGATCAAACATATGTAAGAAGCTATAAATTACTGTTTTATTCTTATTGCAATAAGACAAAACATTTCTTAGCCACTGTTAGTTTTTTTGTTGACCATCACATTAGTGAGCTTGTCTTCAAGGTGTGCAGAAAACTATAATGACAGAAGCAATGGATGACATAATTATTTTACCTGGAATAGCTCTCCTGGCTCATTATATTTCATATATGATGTTTAACTTGTCAGTAATATATGTTGAGGCGTGTGACCCCAGATTACTAGAGTCTTTTTTAATATTGTGGGACAGATTTACAAAGGCTTGCACAGAGTCTAAGAGTAGTGTAAGACTCCAGACACCAATATGTCTGCCGAGCGATCCAGGAACAGCAGGCAGGGGCGTGCATGAGAGCTCCTAAAACTACTCTTGCATGGACAGTGTTAGGTTATGCAAATTACCTCATTTGCTGCTGAAAGCTATGCAAATGAGTTACATTTGTGATCCAGGAAACACTAACCTGTCCGAGTAAGAGTAGTGTTATTTGCAGAAATGTACTCGGTTGGTAACTGAGTACCATTCTGCAAATAGCAAAACGGAGCAATGACAGCTCCAAATAAAGGATGCATACAGTTGAGGAAGCATGCCAATGGCCAAATATAAGGCCATTGGCATTTATATGTCTTGCAAAAAAATAAAAAAAATTTATGTATTTTTTCCCCCGATTCCCGATGTTTAAGCGTAGTGCAGCGTCGCACAAACGTGCGGTGCTCTAAAAACCAAAAAAATAAAAAA
This sequence comes from Protopterus annectens, assembly GCF_019279795.1. NCBI lineage: Eukaryota > Metazoa > Chordata > Ceratodontiformes > Protopteridae > Protopterus > Protopterus annectens. The sequence continues at coordinate 663,651,272 of NC_056741.1, read as the reverse complement.
ATAAAAGTCAAAAATAGGCATATTATTACAAGTATCCATCTGCCATGCAAGTGAATGGCAGGCTGAAGACAACATTGCTACTGAGTAGTGGTTGCTAAGGGGGGAAGCTCAGTGTGAGAGATGTAACCAATCATTAGTAGGCAATCCTATGCAAATGACTATAAGGATAGTGAATCCCAATTTTCCCTGCCATGTGAACCATGTCCCCAGAGTGTAAGAGTAGGATTAGGTGAGTATCAGAGTAGTAGATAGGTAACATCATGAGGGGGGGTATGTATCAAAGACTGTAAGCTTATTGGAGAAGAGTGGCATGTATTTGCTGTGAGTTACACAGGACTGGAAGAGGCGTGTCTACAGATGTCTGAACTGAAACCAAGAAGCTGAAGGTGTATGCTGTGGCTACAACCAAAGTTTCTTGGAAAGATGCTCACACTGTGTGCGCGCGTATGTGTGCCTGTACACCCGTCTATGCCTGTGTACGTGTGTGTGCACCCGTGTAAGCCTGTGTAAGGCTGTGTAAACCTGTCTGCGTGGATGTGCACCTGCCTAAGCCTGTGTAATCCTGTGTAAGGCTGTGTGCCCTCGTGTGCGCGTGTCTGCACTTGTTTGCATGGCACCGCCCCCTGTAGAAACAGAAAGGGAAAAGGAAGGAAAAGTAGTAGTAGGAAGTTGACCAAGGAGAACTAGCAGAGCTGCCAGGTGAAATCAAACAGAATCAGCCAATTACAAAGGCAGTCCACTAGCCCAGTGCAGCCCAGCCCAGCACTTAAAACTCTGCAAACAACATTACCCCATGTTTTACTCAGAAACACTGCAACACTGCAGTATACAAAGAGAAGTGAAAACTTAAAAAGCTTAACTGAGAAAAAAAAATGTTAGGGGCTGCCATAGCTATTATAAGGAAACATGTGCAAGATGCTGAGGGTGGTGCCATTGCGGATGTTGCTGAGCAACCCACAGTGAGGAGACAAAGAAGAGTTTACAGACCCAGTGTAACCTACAAGGGGCTACATGAGCTCGAGATTGTGGAGTACTATAGAATGGACAGAGAGCTCCTGCAGCAAATTGTTGAGCTGTGCAGGCCACACCTCACACACAGAACCAATAGAGGGGAACCCATCTCAGTGGAAACCAAGGTATGTGTTGGCCTAAGAATACTAGCAACAGATACCTTCCAGAGACCAACTGGTGATATGACGGGGATTTCACAGACATCAGCATCCAGGGTACTGCACCAGTTCCTGAAAGCCATGTCAGCACAAGTCAGTGATCATGCACATTTCCCCAATTCCTGTGAGGTATTGGCCAGCAATATGCGTCTCTTCCAGCAAATAGCAGAATACTCTGAGGTAGTGGGTGCAATTGATTGCACACACATACACATCAAAGCACCAGCCGTTGAGCGGGGTAGGGCCTACATCAACCACAAGGGCTTCCACTCCATCAACTGTGAGGTTGTGCGATGCCCAGGGCCTAATACTGAATGTGTGTGCTGGCTGCCCTGGAAGCTACCAAGATTCCCATATCTGGCAGCTGACGCAGCTGTACCAGACATTTGCCAATGGGGACATCCCTGATGGTCACCTAGTGGGAGATGCTGGATACACACTGGAGCCGTGGCTGATGACACCCATCAGAAATGCACACACACCTGAACAAGAACTCCATAATGAGGCACATGCACAAATATGAAATGTAATTGAGCATGTATTTGGGATGCTCAAGTCATGGTTCCGGTGCCTGGACACATCCGGTGGAGCCTTGCAGTACTCACCAACTATATGTACCCAAATTGTCATGGTATGTGCCATGCTACACAATATGATCCTGCAAAAACTGCTGCAGCAGGAACAGCATGGGGCAGGGCCAAGCAGCCTCCCACCATTGCCAAGGCCTGCACAGGCACAGCTTGACTCGGAGGAGGAACCACCTGAGCCTCTCCCAGTAGGCAGAAGGAGGTGTATCAAGTATGCCCTGGCCTTGGCAAAGAGGCAGCGCATAGCACAGACACTGGCTCAGTAGGAACCCTGGAAATTACACCTCTCTCTGACTCACACATAAAATAAAAGGAATGCCTAACTTGACACTACCTGTTTCCAAACATGCATAGGGAGTGTAGTATGTTCATCCGACATAGGCATCCCTGCAGCACCACCGGAGGCATGATTGCCATGTTTTAAGCAATATAAAGCAGTGCTAAGTAGCATTTACCAATATTTAGTATATGTAAAAAAATCGCCCATGCTAACTACTGCAATGTTGGACAACGTTGAACAATGTTGGCCAAGGTTGGACAAAGTCGTGCAAAGTTGAACAAAGTCAGGTAAACATGCTCATATTTGCTCTACTGTTCCTTAACCAGTCTGCTCTGCCCAGCATGAAAATAAAAAGCAGTAACACGGTTTGAACCCAGGATACTGTGCACTATAGTCACAGTACTGAACCACTAAGCCATGATAGCATTTCAGTGGCACAGACACAGCAGGATAATTGTACAGTAATGCAATCACAAAGAAATGCTGTATCATCTCCCTAAAGAGGCATATGGGTAACCTCCCCTACAGGCCTATGCAGACAGAGAACATCAGGCCAGGTGGTGTGATGTGGGCAGTGTAGGCTATGAAGTTGCAATCTAATATACATGACAGTGGACACTAGGATCTGTAGCACAGTAGTATGCCTCAAGCCAGTATGATTGGCAACAGTACAGACTGAAATGGTGCATGGTACATAGCAGTGCAGGCATAGCAAATGTGTATAAGTGTCAGGTGAAACCCTCATCCTATGTACACCCACAGTAACAAGCAAGTGTGCCCCTGGATAGAAATGTAGAAAGAATAGCTGTCCCCTCTGTATGTAGTAATGTTGATAAGTCTATGCAAAGTGTCTCATGGAAGCCCTGCAGGCACAGTATGATCCCTGTTGATCTATGACACAAAGGTGAGCCCTGCTGTAAAGATACAGCTTGACTTTCCATACACATATAGTATAAATGTCTATACCGGGCGTATTCGCACACTCCAACAAATGTAGTGGATTTAATTCAGCATCACACTGAAAGGTCATACTGGGCATGCTCACACACTCATGCCAAATACGGAGGTGATAATAAGGGATCTATGGACAAATGTGGATAGACATCTCTACTTCCAGAAACACATTCACAAAGTTGTCAGAAAATCATGCTATGTGTTCACATAAACTGCCAAGCTCTGTGCATGTAGGTCAAAGGAGGTTCCCAGTACTCATCAGTCATCAGACTCGTCAGAGAGTACCACAACACACTTGTGATGAATCAGACTAGGCACGTTCAACAAACAGAAAGACCACTGAAGTACCCTAACAAGAGGATTACTGGCCTCAAACAGTTGCCCCATGCAACAAGACTGAATGTAACCCAATCTGTACTCTGTTGCATACTGTCTACTCAGGAGATCTCTGCCCAACAGACAGGTCCATGTCATGGCTACACTCAGATCTGTACTGAGTAACAGCTCAATGGCACTAAATATACAGACCCAACTGATATTGCCAACATCCTGGCAGATAGGATCACTGTTAACCATACCCCCCTCTCACCCATGAAAGAGCACACCTCTATAATGGAAGACTGCAAGGTTGCTGTCATCACATCTGCACAGGTAAAAAACACTCTCCAAAGCCAGTATCACAGCAGCCATGGAACCAGATAACTTCACAGGCTGTGTTCCACACAAACCACAGAACGAACAGGCACCACACTGACGTACCATGTGCAGTCATAGCCTCACCTCATGCTTTGTGCCTGTTGAATGGTGCACAGAGACGGTTATCCCACTACACAAGGGTGGAGACACCACAGACCCCAGGAACTAGCACCCCATCAGCCTGACGAAACCGCTCTTCAAGACCATGGAATGTATCATCATACAACATATAAACAATTACATTAGTAATCCCCAAACCCTGGACCACAACCATGTTGGGTTTGTAAAATGCAGATCTTGTCACCTGAACCTGATAGATGACATTGAAGCAGTCAACAGAACCGTCGACGAGGGTAAGATGGTTTACAAAGCCTATGTTAATCCTGCCACAGCTTACAACACCACCCCAAACTCTGGAAATATAGATAAACCCACTAAACTAGGTATAAATTGCTATGTCACAAGATGGGTTGCCAATAGTCTTACTGACAGAACACACACTGCGAAAGTAGCAGACTCTAAGTATGACTTTGGACCAGTGATGAGTGCACTACCACAAGGTCCAGTCCTGTGTCTTGTCCTGTTTAGTATCTACTTCCCTGAAGTAAACTTTAACATGGAAGGTCTGTGGCTACAGATGTTACTAGAGGACTGCAAACTAGAAGCCATAATTGTAAACAGTAAAGATGTGGACATCCTACAAAAGGGCCTCACTGAGACAGATGGCTGTTGTTAAAGCCATGGGCTCTAGCTCAATGGCAAAAGGTGCATTGTCACCCCCTTTGTTCAAACCTCTGTAGCCAAGAACTACAACATAGGCGGGAGTATACTTAACACTAAAAGTGTGACAAGGGACCTTGTGTCACAGGTGTACACTGGGCACAAGTGTGATAATCACATCCCCACAGTAGTCAGGAAACCCTGCTATGTGGCACACCTCATCACAAAATGTGTCTCATGCAGGATAGAAGAGGACATTGTTCCCCACTACTCATCACTCACTAGAACTATAATAGAGTACAATGCCACTTTTGCTATGTACCTCACAAGACAACTACAACAACTGTAAAGCCTGCAGCAATACCTCACAAAGAGCATTAGTGGCCAGAAATACATGCCATACACAGACCATCTCAAAATGCTCCATCTGTACTCCCTTGCATATCATCTACTCAGATGTTTTTACTGCCTAACATACAAAGCTCTGTCAAATGCAGAGCTGTTGGACAGGCTCCACGTAAAACACTCATAATCTCCCTGACCTTCATACCCAAAACCACGAGTGAAATACAAAAGGAAGGGGTGTACCCATTTACCATATGGGTACCCACACCTTCAGGTTAGTGGCACAGCATGAGTCCTTGGAGACCATGCAAGTGCAACTAACATTGGGCAAAGATGCTCATCAGATTGTAGCCTGCTACAGATCACCTACCTTGTTACAGGAACCCCACTCAGTATTCCTGAGAACAGTGGAAAATATAGAGGTCCTATCAAACAGCATTATATGAAGTGATTACAACTACGCAAATAGTTAGTGTGAGAATTACTTGTGTACAACGTCCTTTGCCCAATGTTTCCTAGAGTTTAAAAGCTCTAACACCCTGGAACAGCTGGTCACTGTGCCCACTAGAGGTCACACCATACTGGACATGATCATCACCAACATGGGGTACCAGTGTTCCACAACAGAGATAAAGCCCTCGCTGGTAATAGCAGATCATAAAGTAATCACACTGGGCATTCACATCCCACCCCCTCACTCAGTAAATGAAACCACCGTGAAGGCATTTTCAAAAGCAAACTGCACACGTCCCAAGACAAAAGTGGAAAGTTCCAAAGACCTCTTGCTGTAGGATAATGGTATACAATCTGCCGAATCAGTTACAAGTGAATCCTATGAGCATCTACAGGGATGCATGGATCGAGACATCACAAATAAAACAATGATGCACTTCTCCAAAAATAAGAAAACAATTTGGTGGTCTTTGCCCATAAATAAGCTAGACAACAGAAGGAGGAAACTAACACCCGATAGAGTCAACTTCACTAAAGGAAAGGCATCACTGAGCATTATTAGGAAGAAGCAATGATCGCTCATAAAATAATTCAAGGACACTTTCAAAAGACAAATTGCCAAGGACTGTAAGAATGACAACCGCAAAACCTGCAGTAGCTATACCACACATGTAGGTGTCAACTTTCAAATATGCTGTCAGCTACTGACAAATGACAAGGAATAAACTGAACCAACTTTCATTGTCCACATATTGGGGGACAAGTTCAGTGCAAATTTCCACCATCATCCCCAAAAGGGCCTGTGTCCATCACAGAAGGATGCAGAGCCCCAGACGTCATGGACATGCAGGTAAGGACAGCCCTCTCCAAAACCAAGAACACAGCATCCATGGGACTGGATGGTGTCCCATGCTGCATCTTACACTAGGCACAAAATGAACTACACCCTCACCTACATTCACTGGCCAGACTCAATCGTACCACAGGTTATGTACCCAAAGAATGGCATACACCAACAGTCATCCAGCCCCACAAAGGGGTTGCCACAACAGAACCTGGAAACCATTGCCCTATATGTCTACTCAGCCTGGTCTACAACGCTATTGAGCAAAATGTCATGGAACCCATAAACAGTGACATTGGGGACCTCCAGACACTGGACTCTACACAACCCCGCCTTGTTAAAGGCAGACCCTGCCTCCCAAACATAGTTGACTTACAACAAACAGTTACCAAGGACATAGATGGAGGTGAAAGTAGTCCACACAGCCCACCTGGACCTCACTAAGGACTTTTTACACCATTTCCCACTCCGTCATCATGGACACACTTACCGGCCTGAACATCAACAGCTATGTCACAGGATGTGTGGCCAAGTGGATCACAGATTCAACATACATGTTCAGAGTTGCGGGTGCCATGTCCAACTCTAAGACAGTCACAAATGGCATCCCACAGTCCTAGATGTGGGACCCCGCCTGTTCAGTAGACACTGCTCAGAGGTACAGGCAAGCATGGGAGGAGTATGGCTGAGCAGGTTTGCAGATGACTGCTAACTGTGGTCCATAATCGACTCTATGGCTGACATGTACATCCTCCAGAATAGGCTTACTGAGACAGATACCTGGTGTCAAAACAATGCCCCAAGAGGAATGGCAAAGAATGCATAGACATCCCCTTTGGCTAAAATAAAGTGCAAACAAATTACCACATAGTTGATACTCCAGTATGTATGGAGAAAGTCATGAAGGCCCTGGGAACACAGTTAGATAGTACACTCTGCTGTGATGATGACATGGCCAAAGTGTTTAGACACTCCTTCTATGTAGCCCACCCAATGTCACCTAATGTAACTTACTTTGTCAGGTCTGATGATGTCACCATCCATCAAACATACCTGTGGAAAAGAAAACTCCCAGTAATGTGTATAGTATGTTGTGTAAGTGGGTACTCCTGTAGTATCATAAACAAGTTGGAGAGGGGTTTGAATCTTCCACTTGACAAGTGGGTGTGTCTGTTTGTGTGTGATCTCCTTGGAGAGGAGCAACCTTTTGGAGAGTACTCATACACCTTAAAAGTGTTATACCAATCTTTGTCAGGTCTGATGATGTCATCATCCTTCAAATATATCTGTGGAAAAACAAACTCCCAGTAATGTGTATAGTGCATTGTGTAAATGCATACTCCTATAGTGTTCTCAACCAGTTAGACAGGAGATTGAATCCTGCACTTGGCAAGTGTGTGTTTGTTTGTGTGTGATCTCCTTGGAGAGGAGCAACTTTTTTGGAGAGTATTCATACACCTTAAAAGTGTTATACCAATCTTTGTCAGGTCTGATGATGTCACCATCCTTCAAACATACCTGTGGAAACGCAAACGCACAGTAATGTGTATAGCACATTGTGTAAATGTGTACTCCTGTAGTATCATAAACAAATGCTGTAGGGGTTTGAATCCTACACCTGACACTTCTGTGTAATAACCTTGGGGTGAAGAAACCTTCTTGTAGAGTAGTAGAACACCTTACAAGTGGTATACTCATCTTTGTCAAGTCCGATGATGTCTCCATCTTACAAAAATACCTGTGGAAAAAAGACATCCCAGTAATGTGCATAGTACGCTTTGTTAATGCGTACTGCGCTATCATAAAGTAGCTAGGTAGGGGTTGGAATCCTGCACTCAGTGAGTGTGCATGCTTTATGTGTGTGGCACTGTTGGTCAATGTGAGTGGGTTTTGCTTTTACTACTGTAGGACATGTCAGTATGCATTGCACATGTGAGGTAGCTGTGTGGCAAATACTTATACGTACATGTTACCTCAATTATTGCATGTGTGTGAACTCTGCTGTTTCCAAGGAAACAACTGTCAAGTTTGCCAGACTGTGCTGCTGCTTCCCAGACATTAGGTCACATCTGTATGCTTGTGACATGACCAGCCACTGCAGTGATTCCTGGCCTAGGTCATCCATGTCACACACACACTCATTACGGATACTATTGAATTGTGTGAGTGAGGGTTTATGGCCAAGGTATATGTTAGACTGATTCTAACGCAGCAAAGTCTGTCAATGATGGCTATTCATTATAGGTGTACAACAACCTTTGTGGATATACATGCAAACCCCTTATTACCTATGTGATCCACTGAGGTATTTCAAAAAATCTTAGGAAATGTGATTATAAAAGGAGAGATGACGTAACACTTGGTTGCATGTACACATCAGCACCTGTTCATCATGTTGGTGGCTACTACCTATGTTGTACTGTGGGGATACTATGTTCCATAAAGGTGGATGACTATGCTTAGTCTAGATAATAGCTGTATAGCATGGGTTTGACAACAGTTATCTGTCTGAATGGTACCATTGTGGAGGATGTGTGTGGCATCTGGAATACACATTATAGGCCACAGTATGCATTACCAGATGTGGACGGACATATCCCTACTGTGATTGCTCGTACCTAAGAGAGCTGTATGCCAGACAGGAGTGGTCTCAGTAATGGGTGCAGGTGAATACCACTGGTTGCTGGCATAGTATAGTACCTGAAGGATGCAAATATTGCTGTGTGTCCTACAGCTGTGTGTCAGTTGCGAAGACATCATCTAACGATTGGTTATGGTCAGGCTGTTGAAGTTATGTATACTACCAGAATGCTGAACAATGACAGATAGTAACAGTATCACCCACAGCACAGCGTCAAACCATGGGCTGTATTCACGAAGGCTTGCATGGAGTCTAAGAGTAGAGTAAGACTCCATGCAGCCAACATGTCTGCCGAGCGATCCAGGAACAGCTGGTAGGGGCGTGCAACACAGCTCCTAAAACGACTCTTACACGGACAGGGCTAAGATATGCAAATTACCTCAATTGCAGGCAAAAGCTATGCAAATGAGGTAAACTTGCAATCCAGGAAACCCGAACCTGTCCGAGTAAGAGTAGTGTTATTTGTAGAAATGTACTCCGTTGACAACTGAGTACAGTTCTGCAAATAGCAAAACGGAGCCATGACAGCTCCAAAAAAAGGATGCATTCAGATGAGGAAGCATGCCAATGGCCAAAAATATGGCCATTGGCAATGTTCACCGATGCAAAATTAAAATACATTTTTTTTTTATCCCTATCTCCGATGTTTAAGCATAGTGCAGCACCGCACAAATGCGCTGCGCTCTAAAAACCGGAAAACCAATAATTAAAATCCACAAATGTAGATTTTATAGTAATCCCTAATATACAATGCAATGGAATGGCAGTCTGAAGACAACATGGCTGCCAAGTAGAGGTTGCTAAGGGGGGAAGCTCAGTCTAAGAGATGTAACCAACCATTAGTAGGCAATCCTATGCAAATGAGGGTAAGGATAGTGAATCTCAAATTTACATAGCAAAAGAGCACAGTCAGTGGAGTGTAGGAGTAGGATAAGGGGAGTATCAGAGTAGAAGATAGGTGACATCATGAGGGGGTATGTCTGAAAGAAGTGAAGCTCATTGGAGTAGAGTGGCATGTGTCTGCTGTCAGTTACTCATCACTGGAAGAGGTGTGTCAACAGGTATCCTAGCTAAAGGCAAGAAATTGAAGGTGTATGCTGTGAACAAAACTAAAGTTTCTTGTAAAAGTGCCTGCAATGTGTATGCGTGCTTGTGCACACCTGTAAAACCGAGTAAGCCTGTGTGTGCACGTGTGCGCCTGTGTGAGCGCGTTTAAGCCAGAGTAAGCAAGTGTAAGGTTGTTGAAACCTGTGTAAGCATGTTTGCGCCTGTGTGTGCGCGTTTTAGCAAGAATAAGCAAGTTGTAGTCCGTGTAAGCATGTGTGCTTGTGTGTGAGCTGGTGTGCGTGTGTTTGCGATTGTGTGCATGGTGCTGCCCCCCTGAGGAAACAGAAAGGGAGAAGGAAGCACAACAAATAGTAGGAAGTTAACCAGGAAGTACTAGAAGAGCTAGCAGCTGAAAACAATCAGAAACAGGCAATTACACAGGCAGTACACTAGCCCAGCCCAGCCCAGCACTTAAAACTCAGCAAACAACTTTCCACTATGTTTTACTCAGAGACACTGCAACACTGCAGTAAGCAAATAGAAGTGAAAACTGAAAAAGCTTTACTGAGACAAAGAAATGTTAGGGGCTGCCATTGCTGTTATAAGGCGACATATGCAATATGCTGGGGGTGGTGACAATGCGAATGCTGCTGAGCAACCCACAGCAAGGAGACGGAGAAGAATGTGCAGGCCCAGGGTAACCTACCAGGGGCTACATGAGCTGGAGATAGTGGAGCACTATAGAGTGGACAGAGACCTCATGCAGCAAATTGTTGAGCTGTGCAGGCCATGCCTCACACACAGTACCAACAGAGGGGAACCCATCCCAGTGGAAACCAAGGTATGTGTTGGCCTAAGAATACTAGCAACAGGTACCTTCCAGAGACCAACTGGTGATACGATGGGGATTTCACAGGCATCAGCATCCAGGGTACTGCACCAATTCCTGAATGCCATGTCAGCACATGTTGGTGATCATGTACATTTCCCCACTTTCAGTGAGGTATTGGCCTGCAATATGCATCTCTTCCAGCAAATAGCGGAATACCCTGAGGTAGTGGGTGGAATTGACTGCACACACATATGAATCATAAGCACCAGGCGGTGAGCGGGGTAGGGCCTACATCAACCGCAAGGGCTTCCACTCCATCAACTGTGAGGTCGTGTGCGATGAACAGGGCCTAATACTGAATGTGTGTGCTGGCTGCCCTGGAAGCTACCACGATTCCCATATCTGGCAGCTGACACAGCTGTACCAGACATTTGCCAATGGGGACATCCCTGATGGTCACCTAGTGGGAGATGCTGCATATGCACTGGAGCCATGGCTGATGACACCCATCAGAAATGCACACACACCTGAACAAGAACTCCATAATGAGGCACATGCACAAACACAAAATGTAATCGAGCATGTGTTTGGGATGCTCAAGTCATGGTTCCGGGGCCTGGACACATCCGGTGGAGCCTTACAGTACTCACCAACTATATGTACCCAAATTGTCATGGTATGTGCCATGCTACACAATATGATCCTACGAAAACAGCTGCAGCAGGAACAGCATGGGGCAGGGCCAAGCAGCCCCCCACCATTGCCAAGGCCTGCACAGGCACAGCGTGACTCAGAGGAGGAACCACCTGAGCCTGTCCCAGTAGGCAGAAGGAGGTGTACCAAGTATGCCCTGGCCTTGGCAAAGAGGCAGCGCATAGCACATACACTGGCTCAGTAGGAACCCTGGAAATGATACCTCTCTCTGACTCACACATAAAATAAAAGGAATGCCTAACTTGACACTACCTGTTTCCAAACATGTATAGGGAGTGTAGTATGTGCATCCTGCAGCACCACCAGAGGCATGATTGCCATATTTTAAGCAATATAAAGCAGTGCTAAGCAGCATTTTCCAATATTTAGTATATGTAAAAAAATCACCCATGCTAACTACCGCAATGTTGGGCAACATTGAACAATGTTGGCCAAGGTTGGACAAAGTCATGCAAAGTTGAGCAAAGTCAGGTAAACATGCTCATATTTGCTATACTGTTCCTTAACCAGTCTGCTCTGTCCAGCATGAAAATAAAAAGCAGTAACAGGGTTTGAACCCAGGATACTGTGCACTATAGTCACAGTACTGAACCACTAAGCCATGATAGCATTTCAGTGGCACAGACACAGCAGGACAATTGTACAGAAATGCAATCACAAAGAAATGCTGTATCATCTCCCTAAAGAGGCATATGGGTAACCTCCCCTACAGGCCTATGCATACAGAGAACATCAGGCCAGGTGGTGTGATTTGGGTAGTGTAAGCTATGACGTTGCAATCTAATATACATGACAGTGGACACTAGGATCTGTAGCACAGTTGTATGCCTCAAACCAGTATGATAGGCAACAGTACAGACTGAAATGGTGCATGGTACATAGCAGTGCAGGCATAGCAAATGTGTATAAGTGTCAGGTGAAGCCCTCATCCTATGTACACCCACAGTAACAAGCAAATGTGCCCCTGGGTAGAAATGTACAAAGAATAGCTGTCCCCTCTGTATGTAGTAATGTTGATAAGTCTATGCAAAGTGTCTCATGGAAGCCCTGCAGGCACAGTATGATCCCTGTTGATCTATGACACAAAGTTGAGCCCTGCTGTAAAGATACAGCTTGACTTTCCATACACATATAGTATAAATGTCTATACTGGCCGTGTCCGCACACTCCAACAAAAGTAGTGGATTTAATTCAGCATCACACTGAAAGGTCATACTGGGCATGCTCACACACTTAGAAAACTAAGCAAATGTCAGGCAACAACATACTGAAAGGTCATACTGGCATGCTCACACACTTATGCCAAATACGGAGGTGATAATAAGGGATCTATGGACAAATGTGGATAGACATCTCTACTTCCAGAAACACATTCACAAAGTTGTCAGAAAATCATGCTATGTGTTCACATAAACTGCCAAAGTCTGTGCATGTAGGTCAAAGGAGGTTCCCAGTACTCATCAGTCATCAGACTTGTCAGAGAGTACCACAACACACTTGCGATGAATCAGACTAGGCACGTTCAACAAACAGAAAGACCACTGAAGTACCCTAACAAGAGGCTTACTGGCCTCAAACAGTTGCCCCATGCAACAATACTGAATGTAACCCAATCTGTATTCTGTTGCATACTGTCTACTCAGGAGATCTCTGCCCAACAGACAGATCCATGTCATGGCTACACTCAGATCTGTACTGAGTTACAGCTCAATGGCACTAAATATACAGACCCAACTGATATTGCCAACATCCTGGCACATAGGATCACTGTTAACTGTACCCCCCTCTCACCCATGAAAGAGCACACCTCTATAATGGAAGACTGCAAGGTTGCTGTCATCATGTCTGCACAGGTAAAAAACACTCTCCAAAGCCAGTATCACAGCAGCCATGGGACCAGATAACTTCACAGGCTGTGTTCCACACAAACCACAGAACGAACAGGCACCACACTGATGTACCATGTGCCGTCATAGCCTCACCTCATGCTTTGTGCCTGTTGAATGGTGCACAGGGATGGTTATCCCACTACACAAGGGTGGAGACACCACAGACCCCAGGAACTAGCGCCCCATCAGCCTGACGAGACCGCTCTTCAAGACCATGGAATGTATCATCATACAACATATAAAGAATTACATTTGTAATCCCCAAACCCTGGACCACAACCATGTTGGGTTTGTGAAATGCAGATCATGTCACCTAAACCTGATAGATGACATTGAAGCAGTCAACAGAACCGTCAACGAGGGTAAGGTGGTTCACACAGCCTATGTTGATCCTGCCACAGCTTACAACACCACCCCAAACTCTGGAAATATAGATAAACCCACTAAACTAGGTATAAATTGCTATGTCACAAGATGGGTTGCCAACAGGCTTACTGACAGAACACACACTGTGAAAGTAGCAGACTCCAAGTATGACTTTGGACCAGTGATGAGTGCAGTACCACAAGGTCCAGTCCTGTGTCTTGTCCTGTTTAGTATCTACTTCCCTGAAGTAAACTTTAACATGGAAGGTCTGTGGCTACAGATGTTACCAGAGGACTGCAAACTAGAAGCCATAATCATAAACACTAAAGATGTGGACATCCTACAAAAGGGCCTCACTGAGACAGATGGCTGTTGTTAAAGCCATGGGCTCTAGCTCAATGGCAAAAGGTGCATTGTCACCCCCTTTGTTCAAACCTCTGTAGCCAAGAACTACAACATAGGCGGTAGTATACTAAACATTAAAAGTGTGACAAGGGACCTTGGGTCACAGGTGTACACTGGACACAAGTGTGATAATCACATTCCCACAGTAGTCAGGAAACCCTGCTATGTGGCACACCTCATCACAAAATGTGTCTCATGCAGGATAGAAGAGGACATTGTTCCCCACTACTCATCACTCATTAGAACTATAATAGAGTACAACACCACTTTTGCTATGTACCTCACAAGACAACTACAACAACTGTAAAGCCTGCAGCAATACCTCACAAAGAGCATTAGTGGCCAGAAATGCATGCTATACACAGACCATCTCAAAATGCTCCATCTGTACTCCCTTGCATATCACCTTCTCAGATGTTTTTACTGCCTAAGATACAAAGCTCTGTCAAATGCAGAGCTGTTGGACAGACTCCACGTAAAACACTCATAATCTCACTGACCTTCATACCTAAAACCATGAGTGAAATACAAAAGGAAGGGGTGTACCCATTTACCATATGGGTACCCACACCTTCAGGTTAGTGGCACAGCATGAGTCCTTGGAGACCATGCAAGTGCAACTAACATTGGGCAAAGATGCTCATCAGATTGTAGCCTGCTACAGATCACCTACCTTGTCACAGGAACCTCACTCAGTATTCCTGAAAACAGTGGAAAATATAGAGGTCCTATCAAACAGCATTATATGATGTGATTACAACTACCCAAATAGTTAGTGTGAGAATTACTTGTGTACAACGTCCTTTGCCCAATGTTTCCTAGAGTTTAAAAGCTCTAACACCCTGGAACAGCTGGTCACTGTGCCCACTAGAGGTCACACCATACTGGACATGATCATCACCAACATAGGGTACCAGTGTTCCACAACAGAGATAAAGCCATCGCTGGTAATAGCAGATCATAAAGTAATCTCACTGGACATTCACATCCCGCCCCCTCACTCAGTAAATGAAACCACTGTGAAGACATTTTCAAAAGCAAACTGCACACGTCCCAAGACAAAAGTGGAAAGTTCCAAAGACCTCTTGCTGTAGGATATGGGTATACAATCTGCCGAATCAGTTACAAGTGAATCCTATGAGCATCTACAGGGATGCATGGATCGAGACATCACAAATAAAACCATGATGCACTTCTACAAAAATAAGAAAACAATTTGGTGGTCGTTGCCCATAAATAAGCTAGACAACAGAAGGAGGAAACTAACACCTGATAGCGTCAACTTCACTAAAGGAAAGGCATCACTGAGCATTATTAGGAAGAAGCAATGATCGCTCATAAAATAATTCAAGGACACTTTCAAAAGACAAATTGCCAAGGACTGTAAGAATGACAACCACAAAACCTGCAGTAGCTATACCACACATGCAAATGTCAACTTCCAAATATGCTGTCAGCTACTGACAAATGGCAAGCAATAAACTGAACCAATTTTCATTGTCCACATCTTGGGGGACAAGTTCATTGCAAATTTCCACCATCATCCCCAAAAGGGCCTGTGTCCATCACAAAAGGATGCAGAGCCCCAGACGTCATGGACATGCAGGTAAGGACAGCCCTCTCCAAAACCAAGAACACAGCATCCATAGGACTGGATGGTGTCCCACTCTGCATCTTACACTAGGCACAAAAGGAACCACACCCTCACCTACATTCACTGGCCAGATTCAATCGTACCACAGGTTATGTACCCAACGAATGGCATACACCAACAGTCATCCAGCCCCACAAAGGGGTTGCCACAACAGAACCTGGAAACCATTGCCCTATATGTCTACTCAGCCTGGTCTACAACGCTATTGAGCAAAATGTCATGGAACCCATAAACAGTGACATTAGGGACCTCCAGACACTGGACTCTACACAACCCCGCCTTGTTAAAGGCAGACCCTGCCTCCCAAACATAGTTGACTTACAACAAACAGTTACCAAGGACATAGATGGAGGTGAAAGTAGTCCACACAGCCCACCTGGACCTCACTAAGGACTTTTTACACCATTTCCCACTCCGTCATCATGGACACGCTTACCGGCCTGAACATCAACAGCTATGTCACAGGATGTGTGGCCAAGTGGATCACAGATTCAACACACATGTTCAGAGTTGCGTGTGCCATGTCCAACTCTAAGACAGTTACAAATGGCATCCCACAGTCCTGGATCTGGGACCCCGTTTGTTCAGTAGACACTGCTCAGAGGTACAGGCAAGCATGGGAGGAGTATGGCTGAACAGGTTTGCAGATGACTGCTAACTGTGGTCCATAATCAACTCTATGGCTGACATGCACATCCTCCAGAATGGGCTTACTGAGACAGACACCTGGTGTCAAAACTATACCCCAAGAAGAATGGCAAAGAATGCATAGACATCCCCTTTGGCTAAAATAAAGTGCAAACAAATTACCACATAGGTGATACTCCAGTATATATGGAGAAAGTCATGAAGGCCCTGGGGACACAGTTAGATAGTACACTCTGCTGTGATGATGACATGGCCAAAGTGTTTAGACACTCCTTCTATGTAGCCCACCCAATGTCACCTAATGTAACCCACTTTGTCTAGTCTGATGATGTCACCAACCTACAAATACACCTGTGGAAAGTATAACTCACAGTGATGTGTATAGTGTATGGTGTAAATGCATATTCTTGTAATTTCATAAACCCATTAGGTAGGGGTTTGAGTCCTGCACTTGACAAGTTTGTGTGTGATGTCTTTGGAGAAGTACAACATTTTTGGATAGTACTCATACACCTTAAAAGTGTTATACCAATGTTTGTCAGGTCTGATGATGTCACCATCCTTCAAACATACCTGTGGAAAAAAAGAGCTCACAGTGATGTGTATAGTGCGTTGAGTAAATGCGTATTTTTCTAGTATCAGAAACCATGTTGATAGGGGTTTGAATCCTGCACTTGACACGTGTGTGTGCGTATGATCTATTTAGAGAGGAGCAACCTTTTTGGAGAGGACTCATACACCTTAAAAGTGTTATACCAATCTTTGTCAGGTCTGATTATGTCAC
Source organism: Protopterus annectens (assembly GCF_019279795.1). Taxonomy (NCBI): domain Eukaryota; kingdom Metazoa; phylum Chordata; order Ceratodontiformes; family Protopteridae; genus Protopterus; species Protopterus annectens. The sequence goes on along the minus strand of NC_056741.1, from coordinate 663,634,244 downwards.
CATCCTTCAAACATACCTCTAGAAAAAAGAATTCATTGCAATGTGTATAGTGCATTGTATAAATGCGTACTCCTGTAGTATCAAAACCTGTTAGGTAGGGGTGTGAGTCCTGTACTTGACAAGTGTGTGTGCATGTGTCTGTTTGTGTATGATCTCCTTGGAGAGAAGCACCTTTTTTGGAGAGTACTCATACACCTTATAAGTGTTATACCAATCTTTGTCAGGTCTGATTATGTCACCATCCTTCAAACATACCTCTGGAAAAAAGAACTCATCGCAATCTGTATAGTGCGTTGTATAAATGCGTACTCCTGTAGTATCAAAAACCTGTTAGGTAGGGGTGGTGAGTCCTGTACTTGACAAGTGTGTGTGTGCATGTGTCTTTTTGTGTGTGATCTCCTTGGAGAGAAGCACCTTTTTTGGAGAGTACTCATACACCTTATAAGTGTTATACCAATCTTTGTCAGGTCTGATGATGTCACCATCATTCAAACATACTTGCGGAAAAGAGAACACACAGTAATATGTATCGCTCATCGTGTAAATGCGTACTGCTGTAGTATCATAAACCAGTTAGATAGGGATTTGAATCTTGCACTTGACAAGTGTGTGTGTGTGTCTGTTTGTGTGTGGTCTCCTTGGAAAGGAGCAACTTTTTGGAGAGTACTCATACACCTTAAAAGCGTTATACCAATCTTTGTCAGGTCTGATGATGTCACCATCCTTCAAACATACCTGAGGAAAAGAAAACTCCCAGTAATGTGTATAGTGTGTTGTGTAAATGCGTACTCCTGTAGTATCATAAACCAGTTGGAGAGGGGTTTGAATCCTCCACTTGATAAGTGGGTGTGTCTGTTTGTGTGTGATCTCCTCAGAGAGGAGCAACCTTTTTGGAGAGTACTCATACACCTTAAAAGTGTCATACCAATCTTTGTCAGGTCTGATGATGTCATCATCCTTCAAACATACCTGTGGAAAAACAAACTTTCAGTAAAGTGTGTAGTGCATTGTGTAAATGCATACTCCTATAGTGTCCTCAACCAGTTAGATAGGAGATTGAATCCTGCACTTGGCAAGTGTGTGTTTGTTTGTGTGTGATCTCCTTGGAGAGGAGCAACCTTTTTGGAGAGTACTCATACACCTTAAAAGTGTTATACCAATCTTTGTCAGGTCTGATGATGTCACCATCCTTCAAACATACCTGTGGAAACACAAACTCGCAGTAATGTGTATAGCACATTGTGTAAATGTATACTCCTGTAGTATCATAAACCAATGAGGTAGGGGTTTCAATCCTACACCTGACACTTATGTGTAATAACCTTGGGGCAAAGAAACCTTTTTGTAGAGTAGTAGAAAACCTGTCAAGTCCGATGATGTCTCCATCTTACAAAAATACCTGTGGAAAAAAGATGTCCCAGTAATGTGTATAGTATGCTGTGTTAATGCGTACTGCGCTACTATCATAATGTAGCTAGGTAAGGGTTTGAATCCTGCACTCAGTGAGTGTGTGCGCTTTATGTGTGTGGCACTGTTGGTCAATGTGAGAGGGTTTTGCTTTTACTACTGTATGACATGTCAGTATGCATTGCACATGTGAGGTAGCTGTGTGGCAAATACATATATGTACATGTTACCTCAATTATTGCATATGTGTGAACTCTGCTGTCTCCAAGGACACAACTGTCAAGTTTGCCAGACTGTGCTGCTGCTTCCCAGACATTAGGTCACATCTGTATGCTTGTGACAAGGCCAGCCACTGCAGTGATCCCTGGCCTAGGCCATCCGTGTCACACACACTCATTATGTTTACTATTGAATTGTGTGAGTGAGGGTTTATGGCCGAGGTATATGTTAGACTTATTCTAACGCAGCAAAGTCTGTCAATGATGGCTATTCATTATAGGTGTACAACAACCTTTGTGGAAATGCATGCAAACCCCTTATTATTTATGTGATCTACCAAGGTATTTCAAAAAATCTTAGGAAATGTGATTATAAAAGGAGAGATGATGTAACACTTGGTTGCATGTACACATCAGCACCTGTTCATCATGTTGGTGGCTACTACCTATGTGGTACTGTGGGGATACTATGTTCCATAAAAGTGGATGACTGTGCTTAATCTGGATAATAGCTTTACAGCATGGGTTTGACAACAGTTATCTGTCTGTATGGTACCATTGTGGAGGATGTGTGTGTCATCTGGAGAATGCATTATAGGCCAGAGTATGCATTACCAGATGTGGATGGACATATCCCTACTGCGATTGCTCGTACCTAAGAGAGCTGTATGCCAGACAGGAGTGGTCTCAGTAATGGGTGCAGGTGAATACCACTGGTTGCTGGCATAGCATAGTAACTGAAGGATGCAAATATTGCTGTGTGTCCTACAGCTGTGTGTCAGTTGTGAAGACATCATCTAACGATTGGTTATGGTCAGGCTGTTGAAGTCATGTATACTACCAGAATGCTGAACAATGACAGATAGTAACAGTATCACCCACAGCACAGTGTCAAACCATGGGCTGGATTCACGAAGACTTGCATGGAGTCTAAGAGTAGAGTAAGACATGCAGCCAACATGTCTGCCGAGCGATCCAGGAACAGCATGTAGGGGCGTTCAACACAGCTCCTAAAACAACTCTTACACGAACAGGGCTAGGATATGCAAATTACCTCAATTTCAGGCAAAAGCGATGCAAATGAGGTAAACTTGCAATCCAGGAAACCCAAACCTGTCCGAGTAAGAGTAGTGTTATTTGTAGAAATGTACTCCATTGACAACTGAGTACAGTTCTGCAAATAGCAAAACGGAGCCGTGACAGCTCCAAAAAAAGGATGCATTCAGATGAGGAAGCATGCCAATGGCCAAAAATATGGCCATTGGCAATGTTCACCGATGCAAAATTAAAATACATTTTTTTTATCCCAATCTCCGATGTTTAAGCATAGTGCAGCGCCACACAAATGTGCTGCGCTCTAAAAACCAGAAAACCAATAATTAAAATCCACAAATGTAGATTTTATAGTAATCCCTAATATACAATGCAATGGAATGGCAGTTTAAAGACAACATGGCTGCCAAGTAGAGGTTGCTAAGGGGGGAAGCTCAGTCTAAGAGATGTAACCAACCATTAGTAGGTAATCCTAAGCAAATGAGGGTAAGGATAGTGAATCCCAAGTTTACATAGCAAAAGAGCACAGTCAGTGGAGTGTAGGAGTAGGATAAGGGGAGTATCAGAGTAGAAGATAGGTGACATCATGAGGGGGGTATGTCTGAAAGAAGTGAAGCTCATTGGAGTAGAGTGGCATGTGTCTGCTGTCAGTTACTCATCACTGGAAGAGGTGTGTCAACAGGTATCCTAGCTAAAGGCAAGAAATTGAAGGTGTATGCTGTGAACAACACTAAAGTTTCTTGTAGAAGTGCCTGCAATGTGTATGCGTGCGTGTGCATGCCTGTAAAACTGAGTAAGCCTGTGTGTGTGCGTGTGCGCCTGTGTGAGTGCGTTTAAGCCAGCGTAAGCAAGTGTAAGGTTGTTGAAACCTATGTAAGCACGTTTGCACCTGTGTGTGTGCGTTTTATCAAGAATGAGCAAGTTGTAGTCCATGTAAGTATGTGTGCTCATGTGTGAGCTGGTGTGCACGTGTTTGCGCTTGTGTGCATGGCGCTGCCCCCCTGAGGAAACAGAAAGGGAGAAGGAAGCACAACAAATAGTAGGAAGTTAACCAGGAAGTACTAGAAGAGCTAGCAGCTGAAAACAATCAGAATCAGGCAATTACACATGCAGTACACTAGCCCAGCCCAGCCCAGCCCAGCACTTAAAACTCAGCAAATAACTTTCCACTATGTTTTTCTCAGAGACACTGCAGCACTGCAGTAAGCAAATAGAAGTGAAAACTGAAAAAGCTTTACTGAGACAAAGAAATGTTAGGGGCTGCCATTGCTGTTATAAGGCGACATATGCAATATGCTGAGGGGGATGACAATGCGAATGCTGCTGAGCAACCCACAGCGAGGAGACGGAGAAGAGTGTGCAGGCCCAGGGTAACCTACCAGGGGCTACATAAGCTGGAGATAATGGAGCGCTATAGAGTGGACAGAGACCTCATGCAGCAAATTGTTGAGCTGTGCAGGCCACGCCTCACAAACAGAACCAACAGAGGGGAACCCATCCCAGTGGAAACCAAGGTATGTGGTGGCCTAAGAATACTAGCAACAGGTACCTTCCAGAGACCAACTGTTGATATGATGGGGATTTCACAGGCATCAGCATCCAGGGTACTGCACCAGTTCCTGAATGCCATGTCAGCACATGTCAGTGATCATGTATATTTCCCCAATTCCCATGAGGTATTGGCCAGCAATATGCATCTCTTCCAACAAATAGCGGAATACCCTGAAGTAGTGGGTGCAATATACTGCACGCACATACGCATCAAAGCACCAGCTGGTGAGCGGGGTAGGGTCTACTATATCCGCAAGGGTTTCCCCTCCATCAACTGCAAGGTCGTGTGTGATTCCCAGGGCATAATAATGAATGTGTGTGCTGGCTGCCCTGGAAGCTACCATGATTCCGATATCTGGCATCTGACACAACTGTACCAGACATTTGCCAATGGGGATATCCCTCATGATCACCTAGTGGGGGATGCTGGATATGCACTTGAGCCGTGGCTGATGACATCCATCAGAAATGCACACACACCTGAACAGGAATGCCCTAATGAGGCACACGCACAAACACGAAATGTAGTTGAGCATGTGTTTGGACTGCTCAAGTCACAGTTCTGGTGCATGGACACATCTGGCGGAGCCTTGCAGTACTCACCAACTACATGTACCCAAATAGTCATGGTATGTGCTATGCTACATAATATGATCCTGCGAAAACAACTGCAGCAGGAGCAGCATAGGGCCGGGCCAAACAGCCCCCCACCATTGCCAAGGCCATCACAGGCATAGCGTGACTCGGAGGAGGAACAACCTGAGCCTGCCCCAGTAGGTAGAAGGAGGCGTTCCCAGTATGCCTTGGCAAAGAGGCAATGCATAGTATATACACTGGCGTAGTAGGAACCATGGAAATGATACCTCTCTCTGACTCACACATATAGTAAGAGGGATGCCTAACTTGAAACTACCTGTTAATAAACATGTATAGGGAGTGTAATATGTGCATCCGACATAGGCAGCCCTGCAGCACCACCTGAGCCATGATTGCCATGGTGTAAGCAATATAAAGCTGTGCTAAACAGCTCTTACCACTATTTAGTAAATGAAAACAAATTTGCACACACTAAGTAGCACAACTTTTGGCAATGTTGAGCAATATTGGGCAGCCTTCAGCAATGTTGGTTAACATTGAGCAATGTTGTGTAAGTTTGGTCAAAGTTGGGCATAGTTCAGCAAAAGCAGGTAAACATGGTCATATTTGCTTCACTGTTGTTGAAGCTGTGTGGTCTGCCCAGTATGAAAATATGGAGCAGTGATTGTCCTCGAACCCAGGTCACTGTGCACTATAGTCGTAGTACTGAACCACTAAACCATGACAGTATGTCGGTAGTCAGCCGCTATGAAGAAATGTTGATAAGTCTATGCAAAGTATCTCATGGAAACCCTGCAGGCACAGCATAATCCCTGTCGAGTTATGACACAAAGGTGAGCCCTGCACTAAGAATACAACTGATTTTCAACACACATATAGTATAGATGTTAATACTGGTCATGTTCACACACATCAACAAATGTAGTGGACCTCAGACAGCAACATACCGAAAGGTCACACTGGGCATGCTCACACACTTAATTAAATGACACAAATGTCAGTCAACAAAACACTGAAAGGCCAAACTGAGAATGCTCACACACTTAGGCCATGTCTGAGTACAGCAGTGGGCCACACATATCCGGCAGTTGCATGTGTTAACCTAGGAACCTCTCACTATTCGCCAATCCACCTTGTGCACACAGTTATATGACAACAGACACATATATAATATAGTGGAAACCTGTCATAATCAAATATGTTCTGCAGATACTTAGGTTGTTCATAGAAAGTGGGAAAGCAAAGAAGAAACAAAACCTGCAATCAGTATCATCAATAAACAATGTGCATCCCGAACATTATCATAGGTTCAGAGGCTGATACTAGGCTATCTGCCCTAGGACATGTATAAGTCTAGCCAGAGTCTGTTTGGCTTTTGCAACCCTGTTAGATTAGTAGACTGTGCCTGTGAATAATAGGTCACACAAGACAGCCCACTTATGTTTAGTTTATTGCGCCTCTGTCTAGCAGGGACCCAGAAGATATCCCAGGGGTAAACATACGATCACCCATCCACTTGTCAAGATGTCTCCTGTAGGTGGTCAGTGGGGGTCTCTGCGTATGCGAGACTGGGATCTAATTCCAGAGTGAGTGGATCCTCTGGGATAGGAATCTGTCCCTCTAGCATGTCCTATTAATATCAGTGCTGAGGGTTATGTCCCTGGAGCATGTAGCTCTAAGGGATTTGGATATCCTGAGGTGGAGCATGTCCATTAATTCTGGGATGGACATGGCTTTAAACAACAGGCACAGATCGCATCCTAGTAGGCGGTAAGCGACTGAGTAGAGCTGGGGTTACTTTAGCCAAACTGCGCAGGGCATCTGTGTGTGCCCCTAGATCTACTTGATGAGGTACTTTTGTAGCCATTACAGTTGCTGCAGGTGTCGGTTAAGGTACATCTGAAATGGGGCATTGTATCCAAGCATGGGCCTGATGAGTATAAGGGCACAATGACCTCACTTGATCTAGATGTGAAACCTTATGGGATAAGGTGGGCTATATAGAAGGTCTGTCTAACCACATTGGCAACTTGATTGTCAAAGGAGAGAGTACTAAGTACTCCTGTCCCCAAATCCCTAACAACACCTACCATACGTGATGGATTATCACCTATGTGGTAATGTGTGAGCACATTGTTATTCCCAAAGGGGATGACTATGCATCTAATGGCAATTAGCTGTAGGCCATGGCTCTGGCACCAGTTATCCATCTCTGTGAGACCCTTTTTGAGGATGCTTGTGCCAGCTGGAGAGTTGATTATGGCACCCAGTTTGCAGTCATCTGCCAACATGGTCAGCCATATCCCTCCTGTGTTAGCCTGTACATCTGAGAAATATATACTGAACAAGAGAGGTCCCAGGACTGAGCCTTGTGGGATGCCACGTGTAACTGGTGTATAGTCAGACATGGCATCTGCAGTAATGACCATGTGGGTGCTATTCGTGATCCAGTTAGCAATCCATCTTGTGACATATATGTAGATATCGAAGCTGGTGAGCTTATGTATAATGCCCAAGGGGGGTATTGTGTTGAAGTGTTTTGCGATGTCCAGGTAGGCTGTGTGGACAACCTTATCTATGTCTATGGACCTGGTAACTGGTTAAAGAAGGCGAACAGGTTCAAGAGGCAAGATCTGCCCACAACAAAGCAAATTGTGTAGGATCCAGTGTCTGTAGGTTCCCGATGTCTATGTGTATGAGTTCCATGACGATACGCTCCAAAGCTTTGCAGACCAGGCTAGTTAGGCTTATAGGGTGATATTGTCCAGGGTCCCTTGTGACACCACCTCTGTGGAGCGGGACCACTGTTGCTGTACACCATTCCTTGGGTACATATCCTGTAGTAACTCTGATATTGAACAGTGACTTAATGTGAGTGTTAGGTTCATCATGAAGCTCGTGTAAGATGCAGGCTGGGACACCGTCCAGTCCCATTGATGCTGTGTTGTCTGCTTTGGAGAGGGCAGCACTCACCTGTTCATCTGTGATGTCAGGGAGGCTACACCCTGTTGGGATGAACATTTGCTCTTTAGGGGGGATGGGGGGGCATTTGCAATTAACCTGTTTGCCAGGATGTTGGCAATGTCTGTGGGTTCATTGCATGTTTTGTCATTATGCAATAACTCACAGCATATCTGGGAGTTTCCACCCAAGTTCCTGACATAACTAAAAAGGGCCTTGTGATTGTCCTTAGTGTCTGGTGCAAGTTTCTGTTAGAAGTGGGCCTTAGATGAATTAATGAGTGATCGTAGCTTTTTGCTAGTACTGATCAGAGATGCCTTCCCTTTTTGGGATTGTGCTCTATCATGTAGTAGCCTCCTCCTTTCATTGTATAGCTTATTAATGGCCGTGGTCCACCAGACAGGTCCCCTGCCTTTGGAGGAGTGAGTCTTGTTGTTATTTGGGATAGCACGATCCAGACATTCCAGTAGGTGTCCATATAATGCGTTTGTAAAGGATTCAGTGGTCTGAGCCGTATTTACCACTGCCCCAGGGTCTTTGACAGATACCACCTTGGTATTGAGAAGTGTGACATTTGCTTTTGAGAAGTTCTTCAACGAGATTACCTAGGATAGGGGTGTGGATGGGATATGTATGTCCAGTGAGATAAATGTATGGTCTGACCTTACCAATGAGGGGTATACCTCTGGTGTGGAACATAGAGTCCCCATGCTGGTGATGATCATGTCCAATATGTTTTCCCCTCTTGTGGGTGTGGTGACCAGTTGTGCCATAGCATTTGAGTCTATAAATCCTAGCAACTGTTGGGCAAGGGTGTTGGTGCTTGAGTAGTATTCCCAGTCAATGTTTGTGTATTTGAAGTCACCCAATATAATGGTGTTTGGAGAGACCTTCACATTCTCCAGTGTTCCCAGGAATACTGAGTGGTGTTCCTGAGTTTGGGAGGGTGCTCTGTAGCAGTCTACAAACTGAAAGGCAGTCTTTCCCACTGTTATTTTCACATGTATGGTCTCCGATCATTCGTGCAGTGCTACTAACCTGGAGATGTGTGTATGTGTGATGTATATGGATACTCCTCCTATTTTTGTTGGCCGGCCCGTGTCTTGTGTCCGAAAAGCATGGTATGTAGTATAACCTGGTAGCGCTGGTGTGCTTTTGGGAGCCTGTTACTGCACAGATATCAACATTCTCCATACTGAGGAGAGTCCTGAGTGTGTCCATTCTGAGGGTTAGACATCTGGTGTTGAGCAGCATTACCCTTGGTTTCTGTAACCTTGTAATGTCTATGGAGGTGGGTTTGTCTTTTGAGCCTTGCTTAAAGAAGCCACTATGGGGGTGGCAAGAGCCTTAGCCAGTATTTGAAAGTCTAGGGGTGACAGGTGCAAGCCATCCATAGTGAAACTACGTGGCATGTCGAGCATGTCATCCCAGGATGACAGACACTGGATCCCCTTTGAATGACACCAATATGTTAGCCAATTGTTAAAAATGATCAGTTTGTCTGTATACTGTGACATCATTCTTGGTGAGGGTAAGATGTTATACAAGGTCAGGGTCATACTGGGCTGGGCTACATTATCAGAGAGCTCCTCTATGTCTCTTGTCATGTAGTCCAGGGATGAACATCTGAGGGTGTTCACACCAGCATGGACAATGATGGAGCTATATGTGTACTTGCTTTGGAGTGACCTGAGTGCATGTGCTATGTGGCAGATCCTGGCACCTGACAGACAGCTCAAAGTGACCTTCTCCTTGTTCGGCCTGGTGAGTGGGACGTCAGTGTGTCTGACAATAAGAGTCACCTATTACAAGTTTATTAGGTGTGTGTTGTTTAGCCCTAAGGGCAGTGACTGTGTGGCACACTGACTTTGTAAACTATGTGATATGTGGTTATTGTTGTGGGGTAGCAGTTGTTTGGGTGTCTGCTTTGGAGGTCTCTGCTGCTTAGGCAGAGTTTATTTAGAGCCTCCGAGTATGTTTTTGTGTGGTAATGTATTTGGTTTGCTATCGCTAAAGGTCTATGTGAGACTGGATTTGTGGTGTGCATGGTTACCTTCACCACCTGATAGACTGTGCCAGTCATGGGTTGAGAGAGCTCAGCCACCTGTTTGTTTATATAGTTGCATCTCTCACATATATCTGAGTTTGTTGGGAGGAGGAGAGAGTTGTCTGTGTACATAAGGCACTTGTAACATTGCGTCAAAATTCCAATATGCACCAGCTGGACTGGAGAGTACACACAAAACCGACCTTTGGATATGCCAGGATATTATTATGACATACTCTGTTGACTGATCACAAAGGATCAGTAGGGTGTTAAGTTTGTAAAAGAGTATAACAGAGGTTTAGTGGTCAGGTTTGTCGGTTTTTTGGAAAGATTATCTGCGAAGGTGTCCAGACAGAACCATGACACCTCCTTCAGCTATGTCATAAATAGCAATGTACACTCATATATGTCCTGAGTCAGGGCCAACTGTACCTGACTGACAATGCCGACATCCTGTCAGACAGGCCCATGCATACATACCCACCTCCCACTGATAAAAGGCCCTATCATCCTACCCACCTCCCACTGATAAAAGGCCCTATCATCCTACCAGGAGATATCACATGTAGAGTGGGTAAACAGCTCCTCCCAAAGCCAAAAACAATGCATCATTTGGATAACATTGTTTCCCCATATGTGTCATAAGTGAACTGCAGAACAAACAGACCCTGCACCTGAACAGTCTGTTAGGCCTCACCCTCTCTACAGGATCTGAAACTGTTGAATGTGTTACTGTAACATATGGCACACCCCACAAGTGTTGGTGCACAACAGACCATGGGAACTATAGTCCTATAAGCCTATGAAGTCTGAACTGCAAGGCCATGGAGTCCATCATGATTCCAGTCATAAACAGAGCTAGTGGAAGCTGACAAACACACAACCCAACCAACTGTGGTATGTTCATGGGCAGATCATGTTTCACAAACCTGCTAGACTGTTTTCAAGGCAGCCACCCAGGACATACATCACTGAAAGGAGCTACACACGTCCCACATAGACTTTGAATAGCCCCTTATCCACATCCCAGACACATGTCGTACCCACAAAACCAACAATCTGTGCATAAACATGTATTGTCATATGAAGGAATGGCAATTTGTCCACAGATAGATCACACAAGCTAAGAATTGTAGAGTCCTGTTTAAGCTGTTAACACCTGCTGACCAACACGGTTCATTCCTGGGATTGCATAAAACAAAGTGCACACACATTACCATGTCCAGTCTGATGATGTCAGCATCCTACAAATATAGCAGGAGAATAAAAGCAACCCAGTAAAGTATATAGCGTCGTGTTAATGAGAATCTCTCAAGTATCATAATGTAGGTAGGTAGGGGTTTGAATCCTGCAATTGTTGAGTGTGTGGGGATGTGTGTGTGTGGTTTCCTTGAGAGGAGTGGCCTTTTTGGAGACCATGAAAGCACATTAAAAGAGGTAAATTCCTCTTTGGCAGGTCTAATGATGTCAGTATCCCACAAATACAGCAGTGGAAATGAAAACACGCAGTAAAGCATATAGTGCGTCGTGTTAATGTGTATCTCTCTAGTATCATAACATAGTTAGGGGTTTAAATTCTGCAATTGCTGATTGTGGGTGTGTGGTTTACTTTGAGATAGTGGCCTTTTTGGAGCCTGTGAAAACACATTAAAAGAGGTAAATTCCTCTTTGGCAAGTCTGATGATGTCAGTATCCCACAAATATAGCAGTGGAAATAAAAATGCCCAGTAAAGCATGTAGCGTGTCATGTTAATGCATATCTTTCTAATATCATAACATAGTTAGATAGGGATTTGAATCCTGCAATTGCTGTGTGGGTGTGTGTGTGATTTCCTTTGAGAGGAGTGGCCTTTTTGGAGACTGTGAAAACACATTAAAAGAGGTAAATTCCTCTTTGGCAGGTCTGATGATGTCAGTATCCCACAAATACAGCAGTAGAAATTAAAACACCCAGTAAAGCATATAGTGCGGCGTGTTAATGCATATCTTTCTAGTATCATAACATAGTTAGGTAGGGATTTCAATCTTGCAATTGCTGAGTGTGTGTGTGATTTCCTTTGAGAGGAGTGGCCTTTTTGGAGACTGGGAAAACACATTAAAAGAGGTAAATTCCTTTTTGACAGGTCTGATGATGTCAGTATCCCACACATACAGCAGTGGAATACTCTCAGTGAAGCATATAGCATGTTGTGTTAATGCGTATTGCTCTAGTATCAGAACATAGTTAGGTAGGGGTTTGCATCCTGCAATTGTTGAGTGTGTATGTATAATACTGTTGATCAATGTGTTGTGGGTTTTGCTTTTACTACTGTATGACATATCAGTAAAACAACAGTATGTGCATTGCACACTTCAGGTATCTGTGTGGCAAATACACATATGTACATGTGACCTCAATTGGTAACTGTGTGGCCAAGACATATATGTACATGTGACCTCAATCACTTCATAGGTGCGAAGCCTGCTTTCAACATGAGTACATCTGTTGCCATTGACAGTTGGTGCTGCTGCTTCTCAGGCTGTAGGTCACATATGTATGTATGTGACAAGTCCAGCCACTATAGTGATCTGTGCCCTAGGTCATCTGTGTCACACACACACATGCCAGTTTCTATAGAATAGTGTGAGTGAGTGTTTATGCCTGGGGCATATTTCAGACATGTTCAAACACAACACAGTCTGTCAATAATTGCTATTCATTGTAGGTGCACAACAACTCTGTGGATATGCATACAGACCCCTTATTGCTTACTTTATACACTGAGGGACATCAGCATACCTTTAGGAATGTGAATATCAAAGGACAGATGACATCACATGTGGCTGTATGTACACATCAGTACCCCTGCTACATGTTGTGGGCTACTACCAATGTGGTACTGTCAGGATACTATGTGTAATAAATGTGGATGACTATGCTATAGTTGGCTCATAGCTTCACAGCATGGGTTTGTCAACAGGTATCTGTCTGTATGATACCCTTGTGGAGGATAAGTGTCTAATCCGGAGAATGCATTGTAGGCCACTGTATGCATTACCAGATGTGGACGGACATATCCCTAGTGTGTCTGCTTGTACCTAGGATGGCCACATGCTAAACAGGAGTGCTCACTGTAATGTGTGGTGGTCAATACCACTGGTAACTGGTATAGTACAGTACCGGAAGGATTCAAATGCTACTGTGTATCCTACAGCTGCATGTCAGTTGTCAAGACAGCATCTAACAATTGGTTAAAATCAGGCTGTTGAGGTTATGTACACTACCATAATGCAAATCAATGACCGATATTAATAGTATCACCCACAGCATAGTGTCATACCATGTCATACACACATGTGTACCCAAGTTGTGACATATGTGTAGTAAAATGCATACTGGACACCAATAGGAAATATGAAGTGTTAACACTGTGTAATACAGGGCATGTCACCCTTCCCATGGGTCCACCATGCACGTACATGCAGATAGTGCACCTCCACCATGTTCACAAATGCACACCTGCAAATCTGTACTGCACACATCACACACATAATGTCCACTCACCAACACATGCTGACAGTACCACACACATCAGCCAAGTGGCACATGGGCGGACAATCCATGTTTTGAATTAACACTGGTGTAAACAATACTACATTGATAATCATAGCTTTGATGCATCATGCCTGTTCAGATATACCTACAAGGATATCATTACACTTTACTGTTGACAACATGCTAACATTGCTACACTGCTATTAGGTCACCCTGTGCATCGGCACCATGTTAGCTTGTTCCTGCATCAATGTCACAGATGACAGGAGGTGGCACAGTTTCATCATATGCACAGGGTGTGTTATTGGTTTGCCAGAGCCCGACAATGACCCATCCAATTGACATGTATGTTTGTGTGTGTGTGTGTGAGGGATAATAGTACAGTATGGGTCAGTGTTGATGTAATGTGTGTGTGTATGTGTTAGCCCTAGGTGTTGGTTTTATATGTGTGTGTCTGCATGCACACAGTTCCCCCTTGTGGCTGCCAAATACGGGAGGTTGTGGAACAGCCACAGACTGTACCTGCCAGGCTGTACAGATCACTATCTCTGGCCACGGACACAGTACCTGTGCCTGGCAGGGGTGACACAGACAATATCAGGTACTAAGCCAGACTGGGTACTATCGTCAGAGACAGAGGGATGTTGACTGGACCCATGTCCCTGCTGGGACTGGCCAGAGCCACGTGCACATGGTCGTCTCAGACGGTCTACCGACAGCCCAGCCACAACATTGCTGGGGCTGGTACTGCCACTACAGGAGCAGCTGGGACTTGTGTGTCGTCCTTGATGACTGCCAGCTGATGATGTTGCTGGCATACGTCCACGTCGACGTGTCAGCCGTCCTGTACTGTCCTGGCACATGGACATTACATTGTGGAGTACATCTGGTGTCTCCCTCCAACGTCTATCAATAACATCGGTGTAATTACAGATGGCACCGGCAAGGTCTCAGATACTGTCATTGATAGCGGTGTTATGAGCCCTCTGCACCCTTAGTCCCTGCTTGGTGCACCGTTCCATACGTGCTTGTGCTTGCATTACAGCCCGGAACATACCTGCGGTTGTGAGACCTGTGCGGGCACGTCTGCCAGCAGCATTACGACCAGTGGTGCTCCCACGGGAACCCCTGGACATATGCCTGTGTGGTACCATTCCAGGTGTCTGGGCATGGCTGCTGTGTGGGGTTGCATGTTCCATAGATACCACACTGTCCTGGTCAATGCCTACTGTATGCTGTTCCTCAGCTAAGGCCATTGGTGTTGAGGGATGTATTGGCAGTATGTATGTGCATATAGATGGGGTGGAAAGCTGTGTACTGTTGATTGGCAGACCAACGACAGACCCTGTCAAACTTGCCTGTGCCACAACACATGTATCATCATGTTCACTATTTGTCGCAGTGACTTCCGGTTCCCTGCTGCACTCATCCAACAATAACCTCAGCACCTGTGAGAGGGAGATAGGAAACACACTTTACCATCTGTACAGGATGTTAGCACACATGCACACATGCACACATGCACACATGAACACATGAACACATGTACACATGCACACATGCACACATGCACACAAGAACACATGCACACATGCACACATGAACACAGGCAGACAGGCACACAGGCACACATGCACACATGCACACATGAGCACATGCACACATGCACACATAAAACATGAACACATGCACATTAACACATGTGCACATGCACACATGCACACATGAACACATGAACACATGCACACATGCACACATGAACACAGGCACACGGGCACACATGCACACATGCACACATGAACACATGCACACATGCACACATGAACACATGAACACATGCACATGTGCACACATGAACACATGCACACAGGTACACAGGCGCACATGCACACACGAACACAGGCACACACGAACATATGCACACAGGCACACAGGCACACATGCACACATGAACACATGAACACATACACACATGCACACAAATACACTATTCAGTCAAGTTGACACACACACCAATAGAAATATGGAATATATTCATTTGTGGTTGATGGTGGAGTACAGTATCACAAGCCAAAGAGTCCTATCACACATGTCAGCATGCAGGATGTGAGTTGCTCAACAGCATGCAGTGCGAGTATAGAGAGTCCTTGCTGATAACAGGTATACATGTCGTTGATGCATGTGTGTTGTTCAATGATTAGCCTCACCCTGGAACACAATGTGTACATGGACACAACATTGCAGTGCAAGTCTAAAACACTTTCCAATGTCCTGTGCACCATCACTCATAGGTATACATACCATGGCCGGATGCACACAACTACCAGGTGTATAACAATGAATGCTATGTGTAGTACTGTAGTTACTGTTACTGGATATAGTGTAGTACCATGAGCCATCATCATGTGGTTACTTAAGGCCACTAATATATGTCACACTGGCAACTATCTTGCTGTACCTGACCTGCACCATTTTGGCTACATTTACCATTTCACAGCCAGTTGTTACATGAGCATGTCAGGTGTTCAATAGGGGCATTTCCTAACATGACTGTGTTGTGTGTTGATGTGTGTCTCACTGCCCCATGATAGGCCTCTACCCCTCAGGTACAGTATGTGTGCTGTGTTGATGACATTTGGGTTACTGGAGTATGGCCTTACAGCAGGTGTCTACATATGCCATGTGTATCATATTAACACATACTGCATCTGACAAAGTGGTGTATGTTGTGTGCATGTGTATTGACTCTGCCTAGACAATGTCCACTACAGTGTACCCCAATTGGTTGGGATGCTCTGTGTATTGCATGTGTTTGAGGCAGCTACTCATGTTACTGGGATGTGCATAGTCCCACAGAGAACATGCAGAGCATGCACTATGTGTAGGTGTTTAACATATGTATATGGCCTACAACTCTCCTATGACATGCACATGTTATATGCTATATTAAATGTAGAACACTCACCAGCATGGATCTGCTGTCTTGCTATCACACCAGAGGGGCCTGCAAAGATATGAGACAGTTTTTCAGTGTCAACAACTATGGCATTGCTGCTGTG
Organism: Protopterus annectens; assembly: GCF_019279795.1. Classification (NCBI taxonomy): domain Eukaryota; kingdom Metazoa; phylum Chordata; order Ceratodontiformes; family Protopteridae; genus Protopterus; species Protopterus annectens. The sequence continues at coordinate 663,617,816 of NC_056741.1, read as the reverse complement.
AGTTAGCAATTTTACAGTAGTGCATGAGGTGATAGTCACAGGCATACAGATAATGTCCCAAATTATCAGTATTGCATGACACCAGGCTCCACATCTTCTGCATACACAGTACACATCTGATAAATGCATGTTCTAACAATTGAGCTAACAGTGGTCTACAGATATGCCATGTTACCTGCACGCTCTGTATCAACGTGCTGGGTGACTCCGGCTTCCATGATGACACAGGTCTGTTGTACTGGTTGGCCAGGAGCCACCACGCTGAGGAGCAGCTCTTCCACTCTGGTGAAGGGGGATGTGCTGCGGCACCACCACCTGTGGCAAGCTGTTATCTGTGGACATCAGAGGCATGCTGCCGGACATGTCTGATTAAATCACTGCAGTGATGGCATACTTGCTCATAAGTCTGGTTATGCATGCCTACATCATTCACCCAACGGACAACATCCTGCCACAGTGCAGTGCACCCATGCTGGTCCTGGCTGGTTCTGGAGAACAGCAGGTTGTGATGGTGTATGAGGGTGTCTACAATTACTTCCTCCTCCTCAGGGGAATACACGGGTTTCCTGTTGTGAGACATGTCCCCGGAAGACAATAAAACAGTAATTTTGAGCAAGTCATGTGGCACACTTAACATTCTAAAGTACAGACATCAGTGAAATTCCATATATAGCAACCTATTGTCTGTCAGTAGATACACACTTTTAATACCACATATGACTGCTCAGCCCACAACTTCGCGACAGTGCCTGTCACATACTATATACCAAACCATTTTCTGCAGCGCAACAAAGTAAAATCAGTATGTAAGACTATACAACAGTACATGGCACACTGTATGTGAAACAATGCACCATCTAGCCACAGGAGGTGTATATGAAGCTAATGCATACAGACATTTGTCATCCATTGAAATGAATGTACAGTACAGTTACAGTACTATCTATACATCATGCTACTTGTTGATAGCAAACCCCTCAGTAACATATGTGCACATTCATCATTATAGGTTGCATACTGCCATACTACACTATACATGTTGCTAGATATGCACTTATATCCTGTGACACACATACCACCGAGGCCATGTTACAGGCATACCCACACACACATCAGACATACCTACAAGACACAAAGGTATGGCAATCCAGATTAGTTTTACCTGTGTACCATACAGTACTGTGTGTCAGCACCTACAAAACTTCATGCCTGAGGTATGTAATGTGTGAGGACTACAGGTAACAAACAAAACAGTGTTACCAAGCAATGTGGATATAAATCATACTGTGCTGTTTAGCCCTACAGCTTCTGGTAGTACTACAGTTCATACGTGATTTGTATTCAATAGTGTTAACAATCAATAAGCATACATGTACTGCTTTAGCCTACAATGACACACTCCAGTCAACACCATGGGACTACGTCACACGGTATGTCATACTGCTTTTCCTGCCTAGCAATAGCATACATATCTTTTGCTGGGATTAGAGCTGCAACACTACATACCATGATATACACAGTTTCCCACTAGGCTATCACACATATACACATCTTTGACACATTCGTCTACACATTCTCCATCACACCCAGTCAACCTCACATAGCATGTGATGCAACAGGTACATGCGTGTGTGTATCGAGTCCTAGGTAGCTAATAGGCTATTATTCATAGGGTCTATGGAAGCCTAGCCATATGGTACCCTGCCCTTCAACACCCATGTAATGTAGGTTCATGTGCCCCTGTCATGCAGAGCCACAGTGGTGACTCCCGGGTTGTGTTTCCTATCTCACATCCAATCATCATGATTATTCATGGCAACTGCTAATGAGGACCTTCATTTGCTATTGATAGGTAGTTAGTTCAAGAGTATGGTATGTGTCTGAGATGATAATGTACATCTCAAGCATGTTCTGCTTTTTGACGTTACATGGTTTAGATCAGTACAGTGTGTAGCTTGTATGGAGTTTCATCTGTTTACATGGAGCATGTCCAACACCTGTGGGTTTGGCCTAGCTTTGTATGTTAGGCAGAGGTAGCCTCTGGGTAGGCGGTATGCGACACAGTGTAGCTGTAGTTTTGTAAGACAGTCTGCATAGGGTATCTGTTTGAGTCCAGTGATACTCTTTGTGAGGTATGTGTCTGGCGTCTACAGTTGCTGTGGATGTCTTCTGAGGTACATACCAACAGGGCCATTGTACTCTATGATGGGTGTTATGACTGATGAGTAGAGTGGAACACTGACCTCTATTTCCATGGATGACACACCTTTTCTGATGACATGTGGACCTTACTCAGTTTACATGACTAGTGTGGCACTGTGATTATCATAAGGGACACTACTGTCCACCTGTGTCCATAGTCTCTTATCACACTTTCTGTGTTGAGTAGACTACCACCTATGTGGTAGTTCATGGATACAGGGTTTTTAACAACAGGGATGGCAATACGTGTACAACATTGAGCTTGAGTGTACATATGAACATCCAGTGGTGTACATATAGATATACATATCGGCACATATACAGTTCAACTTTCATGGTGGGAATATCAATTATGCAAAGGTTGAGAGGGATACAGTTGTAATGATATTGCACAGTCTTGTGCAGAATGCATGGAAGGCATTCTCAGCCCATGCATCTTTAGCAGGAACCCTATCTGGAAGACTAAAAACCTAACAAATCATTCCCACGGCATTTAAACACCACATGCCATATGCCAGCACTGTATGCTGTCTTGTTTGACACACACTACAACCTACATAGAAATATGCACATAACAACCTGCACCAACATATAAATGTCCACCCTTCACAAACAGTTGCAGTATGTCCCTTGCTCTATGCACATGTTCAGATGCTAATATATCAGACACATATATATCTCACCATATGTGTGTGCCATACACACACAGGGTCCACACTGTTGTAAGTCCATACACCTCACGGATGACCTGTTGGGCCTTTCTACAACATGGACAGTTGTCACATGTGTGCATACAGTAATAATACAAGAGTATATATAGCTGCAAATGATACATTACTATACTAGCCTGGTACAGTAGTTGCCAATGCTAAGCTACACATTATGTGACTATCATGCATGTCTTACTCTGTGACATCCAAGTTTATATAGGTGTTTGCACTACTCCCCCAAACTGCCATTAAACACAGTACTGTACAGACCATAGATAACATGTTCAGATGTTTGACATATAATGCTGAGCTACATATGTCACAGTTATGTCCCGCAGCACACAGCTACACACCAATTTCTCCATGGCAGTAGTTATGCATGGCATCAGTGCATACATACCTACTACTGCCACATATGCATGTTTCAGAGTATGTACAGTACTATTCATAAACATCTACTACTTGCTGGTAACTACAAACTGTTACATACCTGTTTGTCCCTTTCAGGTCCGTCTGTGTATGCTTTAATAGTTTTTTTTATTTTTTATTATTAAGTAAAGATTCTTACTTAAGTTTAGTTTTTGGTTACTAATTTTTTTTTCTTAATTAATAACTTTAGTTTTTAATTAGGTATATATATTTGTTACTTAATTATATATTTATTTCTTACGTGCTACAGTTTGTCACTACTCTGCAGGAGTTGTACAGTTGATTACACATGCAATGTAATGATTGCATGTGGGGATAGCAAGTACAATCTGCTTTTATAGGTATCTGCACATGTGCATGTGATGCCCTCTGCACCACTTGTCGCCCAGCATTTGTAAATGCATATAGCCTGCTGTGTGGTAATTGCAGTACTCACTGTCATAGCAACCCAATGCTATAAATTGCTAAGGTATATAGGCATAGCCCTTTCAGATTTCCAGAGTGGGGCCCGTGCTTGTTTGCTGTGGACACTGTTGTGTAAGTCAGAAGGTTGGTATACATCTTATAAATGAAGCTAGAGGCGTAGACAGTGATGTACATGTTGTACTCAGACCTGACTGTTGCCACTTCCAGTACAGAGCTATCAGTGTAGAGTTTTACTCAGCCCTGCAAATGCTTACACAACATTTATGTGACTATGTAGTTTCTTTTCTACTCATATAATTAACTGCCATACAAATGTAGTTATTGAGAAGTATTCTTTTGGCACATGAACTGTTTGTGAACTGTTATACTGTGAATATTAATGTACTCACTTCTGCAGAGTTTGTGTTTTTTATTGTTAACATTAGCACAGGGTTTACAGGACAACTGGACAATTCCAGTACTGAGTATGCCTACCTACACCCTTGGTAGACCCTAAAAACACAAGTATCTTTTAATGGTGTGTGTGTGGGGGTGGGTGCTTACATACAGAGATCATTATGTATTAATGTGTGAATATTATCTTACTGGACTTAAAGGATTGGTGTGTACCTGTCAGTTTATCAAGGCAGGTGGTCTGTCTGCATAGTTCCCAACTGTGAACCTATCCAGATGGTAGCCAGAAGTTACACTGTTATTCTTTGTCTGTGCAACTCACAGGTGTTTTCAGGACTGGTACAATGGCATTGTTACAGTCAGTTGCTACCAGTACATGGCTACATCCTTTGGTATTTCTGTGTTGTACTCCTACATAAGTGTATGCTTGTGGAGGTGCTACCAAAGCTATTTGCAGAGTGTGATACAGCAGAATAGCTTATAGGTCTGTATGTTTGTGCCTCTGCCAGGCCTATGGAACACTCAGATACATCTTTGCATGGAGTCAGGGATAGGTAGTTAAAAGTGAGGTACACCTTATACATAATAGGGACAGTAGGTGTAGACTTCAGTGAAGCAGTGCATATGGATTAGTACTCCTTTCATGAAGTACAAGTGGTGTCTACTGTTATTATTGTCAGTATTCATTGTGTAATACCCCACCTTTCTGACTGACGTCAGTACTTTTTAGAGGGATTCAGGGGGACACTACTAAAATATGTTTCACAATCAGGGACATCCCTGGAATGTTGTCACAGTTAGGAGGTATGACCTCTGCCCTACTCAGATATGCCAGTGTTTGTCCTGCTATGATACTGTGTGGGGGTTGTAAAGTGCCTCTGTAACATTATTTGCTGCTTGAATGGCTGCTTCTCACATCACACTCATGTAATGCAATTCCACAACAATTGCTGGTAGAGATACACAGAAAAAGCTTTGTGTTATTGCCTCCCTATTTTTCCTTTACATTCACTCATTGTAATGCATGATATATTTTTTCAGCACCAAGTTAATGCATATCTGTTGTGGCTTAGTGATGCTTCATACAGTCTAGTGTGTCCAAGGTCTGGGGGTCGAGACTGACAGAGGTATTTTATTTTGCTTCTGAGCAGAACAAGGGCCCTGACATAGAGTGACTAAGGCACTTTTAAGCAGTTGTAAGTGGGTTTGCGTGGGTTTGTGCGATGCTTAGCTAAGCACACACTTGCTTAAACCCGCTAACTACTGCTTAAAAGTGTTTACTCCCGCTAACCCCCACGCTAATTTCTTTGAAAGAAAAGAAAATGGGGAGATAGGAAAGTGGTGAAAAAGAGGGCACAAAGAGGGAAAGACAGTAGGAAAACAAGCTCAGTATGTGCAGGATGGGTGTAGGGAAGGTCCATAGCTGCCCATTTCTTTACCAGCAACAGCTGTGCATATGCAATAAATTTGGAGTGAAATTTGAATCCTTCCACCCCTGGGAGAGGGAGGAGGACAACAAAGTATGTTGTACTGCCAGTTATAATTATCAGTTTACATGTCCAGTGGACATGTGTGAGAAATGGGCAGCTATGTATGGGGTGTAATTTCTTTGTGGGTACAGATTGCCCTTTTTTTTTCAGGTGAGAGTGGAAAGTGAGGTAGAGGAAGTAGGTATATTTGGGGAGGTAGGTTGGGGAGGTAAACAGACAAGACAAACAAGATGCATACAGGGGTGGAGTATGACACATGGGGTGGGTGAACACAATTGGCGGGGACGGATGTTTGGAAATCGCAAGCCCATGAGCCCACAGATGGTAACAGTGGGACTGAGATCCCCACCCATGGGCAGTCACCACTGCACCTTCACAGACCTGAGGGTCACTGTGCTGGGGGCTGCCTAGGAGGGGCAGGCTCACCCATGAGTCCTGCCACTCTCACCTCAAGCTGGCATAGGGGATCAGCGACTAAACACTGGATCTCCCTATGCACCACAACCCAGACCCTTCGGAGGGTGACAGGTGGCACTTATTCACCCACGCTTGCAGGGGGGACAAGCCCCATCCCCTGCAGTGCTTCCACCCAAAAGTGCACAGGACCAATGGAGGAGGGTAGCCCCGGCTAGGCACCAGACCTGCTGGTGCCAGGTGCAATTGCCAGCTAAGGAGGGACAGGTGGGTTCGCTGGGACCGGCCTTCCCATACGTTCTGTGATTAGATGTGTTTTATTACAACATAGACAACAGCATTCCAAATTAGTTGTAACAGCATGCAGTAATATTCCCATTAACCCAACACACCAGGGTTACAACAGTTGAGCAGCAAGCATAACACATGCAAATATTGAACGACAGTGGACATTACAACAGCATGCAGGGATGATTGGTGGCAACAGGCCACCAAGATTGTGGTGTTTTAACAGGGGACATGCATCAAAGTAAATGCAGATTTTTATAGAACAATAGGACATATGTCCCAACAAATGTTTTGAGATTAGACATACCCATTGAGGTGTGGAATTGCATTGTTTATGCACATGGAGTAGGGTGTAAAAAAGAAACCTCCATTAACATCTTATTAGTACTTTAACTCTACACTACATTCCTATTGACTGCAGGTGTATATCCCTTACATTTATTATTACACTAGGCATCATGCATTAGATTGTGTAATGGGTTTGGCTAGTTCATTATATACCTGACCTATATCTGACATAGTAACTGTCCAAGATGCAGATGTTACTGCTACATAGTTGTATTTTATTTTTATATTTATGTTTTTATTTTTATATTTATGTATCTACACATCTGGATGTGTTCAAGTGACATTTTCACTTAATTTTCTACAGAACCCTACATTTCATGTAGCACACTCACATTTCTGGGGAACACCTTGACAAGCTACACATGTGCCAGATTTACCTATGCATGACAGCCATTTAACAACTGTTGAGGACTGTTATATACTTCACAGCTACTGGCACTTCCTTCATCCACTTTATATGAGACTGCACAACTGTGGGTTGACAGCACTTAATACAACAGTACTATTTATTTAATGCAAGGGTACAACAACATTTCTAAGCAAGTGACACAGACACACTCCAAGTATTATACCTTTATTATTCACATTAAACACTCTTTTCTACAGGTACTCTCCTTTATTTGATATTACATTGCATACAGAAGACCTATTCAGGACATATTATACCTTTATTGATAGGTTACAACACTCTTTTTCAGGCTCGCTCACTTATTTTATATGACAGTACATGCAGGGATAGTATTCCAAACTTATTTTACCTTTATTAATGGGTTACTACACTCTATTCCTGGCTCTCTGACTTATGTTATATAACAGTACATGGAGAGAATTTATTCAGGGAATAAATGTTATATTCTTCACAGCTAATGGCACTTCCTTCATCTACTTCATATGGGACTGCACAACTGTGGGTTGACAGCACTTACTACAACAGTACTATTTATTTAATGCAAGGGTACAACAACATTTCAAAGTAAGTGACACAGACACACTCCAAGTATTATACCTTTATTAATTATATTGAACACTCTTTTCTACAGGCTCTCTCCTTTATTTGATTTTACAGTGCATACGGAAGACGTATTCAGGACATATTATACCTTTATTGATAGGTTACAACACTTTTTCAGGCTCGCTCACTTATATGACAGTACATGCAAAGATAGTATTCCAGACTTATTTTACATTTATTACTGGGTTCATACACTCTATTTCTAGCTCTCTGACTTATGTTATATAACAGTACATGCAGAGGATTTATTCAGGCCATTTTATAGCTGTATTATTGGGCTACACCACTTTATTCATGCTCTCTCATATATTATATAACAATACATGCAGAATAATTACTAACCTGCCTGGTGGCGCAGCCTTAGCAGCCTATCAGTATAGGCTTGCTGATTCGTAGCACGGATACCTGCAGCTGTGAAGTAAATGAAGGGATATTGAGACATACCTATCCATTATTTAGACTATATTAGCACGTCTTACATACTGCATTCCATGGCTACCTACTTAGTAGTGGGGCATCTTGCATATGACAGGCCTCCTGGATCCATTGGTTCAGAAGGCCCTGCTTCCATCTCTTCAGGTTTGCATGGTGGGGACGGACCTGCTCACCAGTCCAAGGGATGCCTGTGGTACTGGTGAGTTCATGAGCCAACCAGTTCCAAGCCTCTGCCTTATACTCCATCCCTTGGAACTGGCCCTGCAGGAGTCGAGACTCATGACGATGGACTAGGAGCCAAACAATGTATTTTGACTCCTCGATGCCCCAGCAATGCGTTCTAAAGTGAGTACCCTCTCCAGCACCAGACATTCTAACTGCAGATGGGAGCCACAATCAGTTATGGCGAGTATTCCCACCTATGGAGCTTAAATATGCCGCATTTCCCGCAATTTTTTGTGATTGGCCATTTTTGAAAATTCTCGGCTGACTGCAGACCTGCTTAGCAATGGTTAATCTAACATTTATAAGTATATATATTTTAACAGTGGATGTTTATCCTAAAGTGTTGTGGCTTGGTGGTTCAGTACTTTGATTATAGTGCACAGTGTCCTGGGATCGAACCTTGTCATTGCTTTTTATTTTACTACTGTCCAGGCAGGTTAGCGGGTGTGGCTGCTTTTAAGCAAATTTGCTCTACGTTGCTCCACGTTGCCCGATGGTGCACTGGTTGGCATGGCGCGCACCTCCACGCAAGCCGATTGAGCTGAGTAAAGCACTATTTAGCTATAAGCAACTACATTGCACTGGGTAAAGCGCTGCTTAACTAGGGGCAACGATATTGTGCTGGGCAAAGCGCTGCTTAACTGTGGGCAATTATATGTCAAGTTCCTTTATAAATATACATTTTGTTCACTGATACATAGGCCATTTCAATGCTTTTTAGTAAAAGTTTAATCATATATGTCAGGAATTATTTCATATTCTCATTTTGAACATAAAATAGGAAGGGGAGTGGTGGGACTCAAACCATGAATGCCTCCTCTTTGCGCGAATGCTCTACCACTATGCTATTACTATTTGGTGCAATTTGCATACACATTCCTTATTCTGCTCTTCCATGTCGAGATTGCTAACTGCAGCTAAGCAATGGGCACACCCGCGCACACACGTGCAAATACGGGCAGCTTTATCAGGAATTAGAAAAAAAAAATTAATGTTTTACTTTTTATAACTGTGCTGGGGGGTTACAATGTCAGGGGAGTGTAGTATTGGGTACATGGACATTTGAGCGGACTCGCTCTTGTGTGTTGACATTTTGCATTTCACACACTTGCAGGGGCATGGACCTTTAGACTGCATGGCAGTTGGACACGTCCCCTGCTTGCCTGCATGGTCTGTGTTAGACTTGGGGTAGAGTCAGCATGCCCTCATGAATATTCATGGCATGTTGATGTCATACCATTCAACTGCAGCCTCTGAGTTAGACTTATTTAGTCTTACACGGAGGATTCATGAATTCGGGGGCATGTCATACACACATGTGTAGTCAGGTTCCGAAATGTGTGTAGTACAATGCATACTGGCCACCAATACAAACTATGTAGGGTTGCTGTGTAATACAGGGCATGTCACCCTGCCCATGTGTCCACTATGTATGTACATGCAGGCAGTGCACCTCCACCATGTTCACAGATGTACACCTGCAAATCTTTGCTACACACATCCCACACATACTATCCACTCTCTAACACATTCTGCCAATACTACACACATCAGCCAAGTGGCACATGGGCGGACAATACACTATTTTAACTAACACTGGTGTATAAAATACTGCAATGACATTCATAGCTTTAATGCATCATGCCTGCTCAGCTACACCTTCAAGCATATCATTACACTCTACTGCTGACAACATGGTAACATTGCTGTACTGCTATAAAGTCACCCTGTGCATCAGCACCATGGTAGCCTGTTCCTGCATCGATGTTACAGATGACAGGAGGTGGCACAGGTTTCATCACATGCACAGGGTGTGTTGTTGGTTTGACAGAGGCCTACAGTTAGCCATCCAATCGACATGTATGTGTGTGTGTGTGTGTGTGTGTGTGTGTGTGTGTGTGTGTGTGTGTGTGTGTGTGTGTGTGTGTGTGTGTGTGTGTGTGTGTATGTGTGTGTGTGTGTGTGTGTGTGTGTGTGTGTGTGTGTGTGTGTGTGAGGGGCAAGAGTAGTGCTATGGGCCAATGTTGATGTAATGTGTGCGGGTATGTGTTAGCCCTAGGTGTCTGGTTCCTGTGTGTGTGTGTGTGTGTGTGTGTGTGTGTGTGTGTGTGTGTGTGTGTGTGTGTGTGTGTGTCTGCATGCACACAGTTCCACCATGTGGCTGCCATATACAGGTATTTGTGGGACAGCCACAGACTGTACCTGTCAGGCTTTACAGATCACCATCTCTGGCCACGGATACGGTAACTGTGCCTGGGGTGCTACTGACAATATCAAGTACTAAGCCAGACTGGGTACTATCCCCAGAGGTAGATGCATGTACACTGGACCCAGGTCCCTGCTGGGACTGCCCAGATCCACTTGCACATGGTCTTCTAGTATGTTCTATTGACAGCCCACCCCCAACAGTGCTGGGGCTGGTACTGGCACTACGGGAGCATCTGTGACTTGTGGGATGTCCATGGCGACTGCCAGCTGCTGATGTTGCTGGCGTACATCCACATCGATGACTCAGCTGTCCCGCACTGTCCTGACACATGGACATGACATTGCGGAGTACATCTAATGTCTCTCCCCAACGTCTATCTGTGACCTCAGTGTAATGACGGATGGCACCTGCTAGGTCACAGATGTTGTCAATTATGGCAGTGTTGTGTGCCCTCTGTTCCCTTAGTCCCTGTCTGGTGTACCGTTCCATACATGCCTGTGCCTCCATGACAGCCTGGAGCATGCATGACATTGTCAGACCTGTGGCACGTCTGCCAGTGGCATGATGAGCAGCAGTGCTCCGTCGAGAACCCCTGGACATCTGCCTATGTGGCATCCTTCCAGACATCTGGGTATGGCTGCTGTGTTGGGATGCATGTGCCATGGATACCACACTGTCCTGGCCAATGCTGGCTGCATGCTGTCCCTCAGCTAAAGGCATTGGTGATGGATGTATTCACAGTATGACTGTGTGCATGGATGGTGTGGACACTTGTGTACTGTCGATTGGCGGCCCAACGACAGACCCTGGCAAACATGCCTGTGCCTCAACACACCTATCATCATCATCACTATTTTGCTGAGTTACATTGGTTTGCCCGCTGCATTGAACCAGCCCAAAGTCATCACCTGTGAGAGGAATACAGGAAACACACTTTATGACCTGTACATGATGTCGGCACACATGCACACATGCACACTTGCACACATGCACACATGAACACATGAACACATGCACACGTGCACACATGAACACATGAACACATGAATACATGCACACATGCACACATGCACACATGCACACAAATGCACTCCTCACTAAAACAGACACACACACACACACACACACACATCACCAGCAATCCAGAAAATACTCAATAGCGGGTGATGGTGGGATATAGTATCACAAGGCAAACAGTTATATCACATGTGTCAGCATGCAGGACATATGTTGCTCAACAGCATGCAGTGCATGTGTAGACAGCCCTTGCTAATAACAGTATACATGGCTTTGATGCATGTGTGTTGTTATTCAGTGATCGGCCTCACCCTGGAACGCAATGTGTACATGGACACAACATTGCTGTGCAAGTCTTAAAAGCTCTGCAATGTCTTGTGCAACATCACTCACAGGTATACATATCATGGCTGGATGTGTATCTGTGTGTCACATAGATATCCATTTCTGATTAGTGCTTCTATGTCTTTAGCAGATGATTGTGGACACAGGTTTAGCACATGCATGCTATGTATACACACAGGATGAGTGGTGCATGTATACCTGATGGAATAGCATTGCTCAACATAGCCATTGTACAGTGGTTATGGTGAGTGTAGGACATATTGTGGACATGCCAGTGCTAGCCATGACATAGCATGCTACAACACAACTGCAACATTAAACTTCACACAATCACAGTGTGTGTCATGTGACCTATACACTCAATAGCATTACGTGACATATATGTGTCACTTTGTACAAATGGTGATTGCTATGCATAAAGTGTATTGGTGCATATGTTTGCACCCACACAACATTGAGGTGCATAGCAGTTAATGCTATGTGTGGTACTGTGGTCACTGTAACTGGATGGAGTGTAGCACCATGAGCCATCATCATGCAGCATTATGTGGTCACTCAAGGCTACTAATGTGTGCCAGACCGGCACATACCATGCTGTACCGGAACTGCAGTACCATGGCTACATTCACCATTTCACATCCAGTAGGAAGTATTGCCTAACATGAATGTGTTGCATGTTGGAGAGTGTCACACTTCCCCATAATAAGCCTCTACCCCCCCAGGTATATTATATGTGCTGTGTGGATGACATTTGGGATACTGGAGTGTGACCTTACAGCGTGTGTCTGAATATGCCATGTGTAGCATATTAACATGTACTGTGATGACGGAGTTGTGTATGTCGTGTGCATGTGTATCGACTGCCTATCCAATGTCCACTATAGTGTAGCCACAATTGCTTGGGATGCTCTGTGTATTGCATATGTTTGAGGCAGCCACTCACATTACTGAGATGTGCATAGTCTCACAGCAAACATGCACAGCATGCATTATGCGTAGGTGGGTTACATGTGTACATGGCCTACACCTCACCTATGACATACACATTTTATTAGCAATATTAAATGTAGATCACACTCACCAGCATGGGTCTGTTGCCTTGCTGTCACACCAGAGGGACCTACAAGGATATGAAACAGTTTGTCCGTGGCAACAACTGTGGCATTGCTACTGTGGCTTTGCAATCTTACAGTAGCACAATGGTTGAAGGTCACAGGCCTACACATCATGTTTCAAATTATCAGTATTGAACAACATCAGGCTCCACATCTTCAACTACACAGTACACATGTCACATATGCATGATCTAACAATAGAGGTAACAGTATTCTACAGATAAGCCAACTTACCTGCACGCTCCATGTGAACTTGCTGGGGGGCTCCAGGCTCCATGATGATGCATGTGTGCTGTTGTTGTTGTTGGCCGGGAGCCCCCAGGCTTAGGAGCAGCTCCTCCACTCTGGTGAGGGGTGGATGAGTGGCAACCCCACCACCTGTGGCAAGCTGTTGCCTACGGACATCAAACGCTTGCTGCCGGACATGTCTGAGTAAATCACTGCAGTGATGTCGTACCTGCTCATAAGTCCGGTTATGCATGCCTATGTCATTCATCCTACGGACAACATCTTGCCACAGTGCAGTCTGCTCATGCTGGTCCTGGCTGGTTCTTGAAAAGACAATGGCTTGGGTGTACTGTTCGATGAGACATTTTGTTAGAATCTCATCCTCTGCACAGCTGTATGCAGGATTGCGATGGCGGGACATGGTCCTGGAAGACAAGAAAACAATATGTGTGAGCAAGTCATGTGGCACACTTTACATTCTACAGTACATATATCACTGAACTGCCATAATTAGCAAACTATTGTCTGTCAGAGGATACACGCTTTCAATAACACATGTCACTGCTCAACCCACAACTGATTGACACTTCCTGACACACTGTATATATTAAAACATTTTCTGCACAACAACAAAGATAAACCACTATATAAGACTATGCAACAGTACATGGCACACTGTATGCGACACAATGCACCACCTAGCTACAGTAGTTATATATCCAGCTAATGCATAATGAAATATGTAATCCATTGCAATGATTGTAAAGTCCAGTTACAGTATTACCAGTATACCACACTAGTTGTTGATGGAAAACCCTGCCTACAATATGTGCACATTTGTGAATATAGGAGGCATACTGCTGTACTACACTATACATGTTGCTAGATACACACTTATATCCTGTAACACACATATACACGGGGCATGTTACAGGCATACCCACACACACATCAGACATACATACAGGACACAGAGGTAAGGCAACCCAAATGAGATTTATGTGTGTACCATACAGTACTGTGTGTCAGTACTTACAAACCCTTATGCCTGAGGTATGTAATCTGTAAGGACTACAGGGAACACACAGAACAGTGCTTCCAAGCAATGTGGACATACACCGTACTGTGCTGTTTAGGCCTACAGCTTCAGGTAGTACTACAGATACAGGGTTTGATTCACCAGCAGTACCAATCAATGAGCATACATGTACTGCTTCATCCTCCAATGGCACACCCCAGTTAACAAAAGGAGACTACATCGGACCGTATGACATACTGCTTTTTCTGGCTAGCATTAGCATACACATCTTTTGTTGGGATCAGAGCTAGGACACATAATACTATGACAGAAACAATTTCCCAATAAGCTATCCCACATATACACAACTGTGACACATTCATCAACACATTCACCATCACACTCAGTCAACCTCACATAGCAATTATTGCAACAAGTACATGTAGATGTGTATTGGTTCATAGATAGGTTATAGGCTATTGGCCCTAGGGCCTATAGAAGCCTAGCCAGACGGTACCCTGGCCTCTGTCAAGCAGAGCCACAGAGGTGATTCCCGGGGTGTAATTCATATCTCACATCCACTCATCAAGACTATTCATGACGGGTGCTACTGAGGAGCTTTGTTTGCTATTGCTAGGTAGTTTGTTCCACAGTATGGGATGTCTCTGAGATAGGAATCTATCCCTCCAGCATGTTCTGTCTATTGTGGTGACAAGCTTTAGGTCCCCAGAGTGTGCAGCTCATAGGGATAGTGATCTGTTTACGTGAAGCATGTACAACAGCTCTGGGTTTGACATAGCTTTGTGTATTAGGCAGGGGTCACCTCTGGGTTGCTGGTATACAACACAGTGTAGCTGTGGTTTGGTGAGACGGTATGCATAGGGCACCTGTTTGAGGACAGTATTACTCTTTGTGAGATATGTCCGTGGCCTTTCCAGTTGTGGTAGATGTCTTGTGAGGTACATACCCGAAGGGGCATTGTACTCTATAATGGGTTTTGTGAGTGATGAGTAGAGGGGAACACTGACCTATTTTTCCCGGGATGACACAGCTTTTGTGATGAGGTGTGCCATGTGGACAGATTACATGACTAGTGTGGCACTGTGATTATCAAGGGTGAGATTACTGTCCACCTGTGTCCCATGGTCTCTTATCACACTGTCGGTGTTATGTTGACTACCACCTATGTGGTAGTTCATGGGTACAGAGTTTTTAGCCAAAGGGATGTATTTCAGACATTGAGCTTGAGGCCATGGCTTTGTCACCAGGCATCTGTCACAGTAAATGTGACTCTGTCTCTCCCTGCCTATACAAACATATATATACATATTTATATATATATATATATATATATATATATATATATATATATATATATATATATATATATATATATATATATATATATATATATATGTGTGTGTGTGTGTGTGTGTGTGTGTGTGGTGTGTGTCTGTATATATATATATATATATATATATATATATATATATATATATATATATATATACACACACACACACATACATATAAACTTCCATTGGTGTACATATAGATATACATATAGGCACATGCACAATCCACCTGTCATGGTGGGAATATCAATTAAGCGAAGTTTGAGAGGTATAAAGTTATGTAATGATATTGCACAGTCTTGTGCGAAATGCATTGAAAGTGTTCTCAGCTCATGTGGCTTTAGCAGGCCTCACTGGCTGTGACACTGCAAACCTGACAAATAACACCCACAGCGTTTAACCACCACATGTAATATGCCAGCAAACAGCCATTGTCCACACTACTGTACAGAACACAGATTACATGGTTCAGATGTTTGACATTTAATGCTGAGCTACATATATCACAGTTATGTCCCACTGCACACAGCTACACACTGATTTGTCCATGGCAGTAGTTATGCAGGGTATCTGTGCATAGATATGTACTGCTGCCACATATTGATGTTTCAAAGTATGTAAAGTAGTCTTCAAATACATCTACTACATGCCAGTAAATACATATCTGTTACATACCTTTCCTTTGTATGTGTTTTGTAGTTTTCACTTTGTTGTATCTTTGGCTTTATTTTAGATGTTTATTGTTTTAATTTTTTTTTTCCCACTGGTGTGGGTGGGGGTGTGCGGCTCTCTATCTCTGACTCTGTCTCTGTCTCTGTCTCTCTCTCTCTCTCTCTCTCTCTTTCAGCCATCTGCAATATGATGATTGCATGTGTGGCCAGCAGGTACAGCCTGCTTTTATAGGTATCCACACATGTGCATGCGATGGCCTCTGCACCAATTGGTGGCCACCATTTTGTAACTGCATGCAGCCTGCTGTGTGGTAATTGCAGTACTCACTGTCATAGCAACCCAATGCTATAAATTGCTATGTCATGTAGGCATAGCCCTTTCAGCTTTCCAAAGTGGGGTCCATTCTTGTTTTCTGTGGACACTGTTGTGTAAGTCAGAGGGTTGGTATACTTCTTATATGTGAAGCTAGGGGTGTAGCCAGAGGTTTAAATGTTGTACTCAGATCTGAATGTTGCCACTTCCACTACACAGTTGTCAGTGTAGATTTGTAATCGCCCCTACAAATACTAATGCAAGATACATGGGTTTATGTGGTTTCTTTTCTACTTATACAATTAACTGCCATACAAAAGTAGTTATTGATATGTATTCATTTGGCACATGAACTGTTTGTGAACTGCTATACTGTGAATATTAATTTAGCCACTTTTGAACAGTTTCTGCTTTTTTAGTTTTGACATTAGCACTGGCTGCTCAAGAAAGATGGACAAATTTCAGTATTGAGTATGACTACATACATCCTTGGTATACCCTGAACACACAGGTTTATTGTACATTTGGGTAGGGATGCAGAAGGACAGAGAGCATTATGTATTAATGTGTGAAATTTATCTTGCTGGACTTAAAGGGTTGCTGTGTACCTGTTAGTTTACCAAGGCAAGTAGTCTGTCTGCGTAGCTCACAAATGTGGACCTATACAGATGGTAGCCAGAGGTTTGTTATTCTTTGTCTGTGCACCACACCGGTCTTTTCAGCACTGGAACAATGACATTGTCACAGTCGGTTGCTACCAGTACAGGCTACATCCCTTGTTATTTCACTGTTGTACTCCTACATAAGAGTATGCTTCTGGAACTCCTTCCAGAACTATTTGCACAGTGTGTAACAGCAGAATAGCTGATATGTGTGTTTCTGCCTCTGCCAGGCCTCTCAAACACTCAGGTACATATTTGAACAGACACAGGGAAAAGTAGATAGAAGTGAGGTACACCTTTACAATATTAGAGACATTAAGTTGGGACTTTGAGAGAAAAAAGCATATGGATTAATACACATTTCCTGAAGTACAAGCGGTGTCCAACTCTTACTTATTGTCATTATTCATTAAGTGTAATTCACCACCTTTCTGACTAACATCAGTAGCTTTCACAGGGATTCAGAGTGACACAGCTAAAACCTGTCTCAAAATCAGGGACCTGGGGACCCAGGTTGACAGTGGCCTCTCGTTTGACGCTCACGTTGCTAAAGTGGTTTGAAAGACCTTCTACATTGCCCACCTGATCATGAAGGGATTCACATCCAGATCAAGTGAGGTCATTGTTCCCCTGTACTCTTCACCTATCAGACCAATGATCGAGTACAATGCCCCATTCGGGATGTATCTCACCCGACACCTGCAGCAATTGGAGAGACCCCAAAAGTTCCTCACCAAAAGGATAAAGGGACTCCAAAACCTGTCATATGCTGCCAGACTGAAGAAACTCCAACTCTATTCAGTTGCATACCGTCTGCTCAGAGGTGACCTGTGCCTGACATACAAGGCCATGACCAACCCGGAATTAATGGACATGCTCCACCTCAAAAAATCCAAATCCACCAAAACCACTAGAGCAAGAGACTTAAACTTTAGCATGGATATAAATAGGACGTGCTGGAGGGATAGATTTATCACCCAGAGACTCCCCATGCTGTGGAATAAAATCCCGGTCCCTGTGAGGCAGAGCACCTCGCTGGCTCTGTTCAAGAGAAATCTTGACCGGTGGATGGGAGATCGTAGGTTTACCCCGGGAATCATCTCTGTGTCACTACTGGACAGAGGCACAACAAACTAATGGGCACAGTATTTCTAACATAAGGGGCGGCGTAAGCCAAATAACTTTGGGCTAGGCTTATAAATGCCCTAGGGCAGTTACCCTAGTATAAACCTATGAACCTATGAACCTATGAACCTATGTAGTCACAGTTGCAAGGTATGGCCTCTGCCCTAATCAGATATGCTAGTGTTTGTCCTACTATGATACTGTGTTGGGGTTATTAAGCGCTGCTGTAACATTATTTCCTGCTGGTATGGCTGGTTCTCTTTTCACAGTCATGTAATGCAGTTCCACAAGAACTGCTGGTAAGGATCCACAGAACAGGATTTGTGTTATGGCATTCCTATTTGTCCTTTACATTCACTCATTCTGATGCATGATATATTGATTGCAGCACCAAATTGTTGTATGTTTACCATGGCTCAGTGGTATTTCATGCAGTCTAGTGTGTCCAAAGTTTGTGGTTCGAGACTGGCAGAGGTATTTTATTTTGCTGCTGAGGAGAACAAGGGCACAGACATACAGAGTGACTAAGGCACTTTTAAGCAGTTGTAAGTGGGTTTGCGTGGGTTTGCGCGATGCTTAGCAATACTTAGCTAAGCACACACAGGCACACACTCGCGCAAACTTGCTAACTACAGCTTAAAAGTGCTTACCCCCGCTAATCCCCACTCTCATTTCTTTGAAAGAAAAGGAAATGGGGAGATAGGAAAGTGGTGAAAAAGGGGCACAAAGAGGGAAAGACAGTAGGGAAAATAGCTCGGGATGTGCAGGACGGGTGTAGGGAAGGTCCATAGCTGTCCACTTCTTTAACAGCAACAGCTGTGCATATACTAATACTTTGGATGGAAATTTGAAACCTTCCACCCCTGAGAAAGGGGTGAGGACAACAAATTATGTTGTACTGCCAATTAAATTTCAGTTTATGTGTCCAGCGGACATGTGTGCAAAATGGGCAGCTATGTATGGGGTGTAATTTTTTTGTGGAGCAGATTGCCCTTTTTTTTAGGTGAGAGTGGAATGTGGGGTAGGGGAAGTAAGTATATTTGAGGAGGTAAGTTGGAGAGGTAAACAGACAAGACAAACAAGATGCATACAAGGGCAGAATATGACACATGGGGTGGGTGAACACCATTGACGGGGAAGGGAGTTTGGAAATCACAAGCCCATGAGCCCACAGATGGCAACAGTGGAACTGAGATCCCATCCCATGAGCAGTCACCACTGCACCTTCACAGCCCGGAGGGTGGCTGTGCTGGGGGCTGCATAAGAGGGGCAGCCTCACCCGTGAGTCGTGCCACTCTTGCCTTGAGCTGGCGTAGAGGATCAGCGACTGAACGCTCAATCTCCCTATGCACCACAGCCCGGACCATTTGGAGGGTGATAGGTGGCCTTCCTCTGGCCACGCTTTGCACAGGGGGGATGAGCCTCATCCCCTGCAGCACTTCCAGCCAAAGGTGGCACAGGACCAACAGAGGAGGGGGTCCCGGGCTGTGCACCAGACCTGCTGGTGCCAGGTGCCATCGCCAGCTGAGGTGAGACAGGTGGGTCCGCTGGGACCGGCCTTCCCATATGTTCTATGTTTAGGAGGATATGATGACAATATGGGTTAGTAATAACCAACAGCATTCCAATTTATTTGTAACAGCATGCAGTAGTATTCCCATTAACCCAACACACTAGATTTCCAACAGTTGAACAGCAAGCATAACATATGCATATATAGAACAACAGTGGACATTCCAACAGCATGCAGGATTGATTGGTGGCAACAGGCCACCAAGATTGTGGTATGTGAACAGGGCACATGCATCAAAGGAAATGCAGATATTTATAAACCAATAGGGCATGTGTCCCAACAAATGTTATGAGATTAAACATACCCATTGAGGTGTGGAATTGCATTGTTTAGGCACATATAGTAGGGTGTAAAAAGATACCTCCATTAACAACTTATATATACTTGTAGCTTACACTGCATTCCTATTGACTGTAGTTATATATCCCCCTACATGTATTATTACACTGGGCAATGCCTGTTAAGTTGTAAAATGGGTTTTGCTAGTTCTTGATATACCTGACCTTTATCTGACATACAAACTGTCCTGGATGCAGATGTTACTGCTACATATTTATGTATTTCATTTATATTTAAATATCTACATGTCTGTATGTGTTCAGGTGACATTATCAGGTATATGTTGACAGCCCCCTACATTTCTAGCAGCACACTGACATTTCTGGGGAACAGAATAACAAGCTACTCATGTGCCAGATTAACCTGTACATGCCGGCCATGAACCGACAGTTGAGGACTGTATATATGCTTAACAGCTACTGGCACTCCCTTCATCCACTTTATATGGGCCTACCCATGTGTGGGTTGACAGCACTTACTACAACAGTACTATTTCTATAATTCAAGGGTACAACAACATATCGAAGAAAGTGACATGGACACACTCCAGGAATTATACCTTTATTTATTACATTACACACTTTTCTAGTGGCTCTCTCATTTATTTGATATATCAGTGCATGCAGAGGTCTTTAATTCAAGACATATTATACCTTTATTAATGGGTTACAGCACCTTTTCATGCTGTTTCACTTATTTTATATAACAGTACATGCAAAGAAGTTATTCAGCACTCATTATACCTTTATTAATGGGTTACAACACTCTTTTTCAGGCTCTCTCACTTCTTTTATATGACAACATATGCAGAATAATTACTAACCTGCCTGGTGGCACAGCCTTAGCAGCCTATCTGCATAGGCTTGCTGATTCACAGCACGGACACCTGCAGCTCTGAAGTAAATGAAGGGATATTGAGACATACTTATCCATACAATGGACTACTATAGCAATTCGTACATACTTCATTCCATGGCTACATACTCAGTAGCGGGGCATTTTCCATTTGACGGGCCTCCTGTATCCACTGGTTCAGTCGGTCCTCCTTGCGTCTCTTTAGTTCTGAAAAGTGGTGCCTGAGCTGCTCACCAGTCTGAGGGACGCCTGTGACACTGGTGAGATCATGTGCTAGACGGTTCCAGGCTTCCGCTTTGTATTCAGTGCCCTGATACTGGCCCTGCAGGAGTCTTGCATCATGATGATGGATGAGGAGCTAAACCATTACTTTTGACTCCTCAATGCCCCACCGTTGCTCTCGAAAATGAGAGCCCCCTCCAACACTGGCCATACTGTCGGCAGATGGGAGCTACAACCAGTTATGGCAATTATTCATGCCTATGGAGTTTAAATATGCCTCATTTCCCGCACTTATTTGTGATTGGTCAGTTTTGAAAATTCTCAGCTAAGAGCAAACCTGCTTAGCAATGGGTAAACTTCCATTGATATATATGAGTGTGTTGGAAATGCATCCATATTTAAAGCTGTCATGGTGTAGTGGTTTAGTACTGTGATTATGGCACACAGTATCTCGGGTTCGAAGCCTGCCATTGCTTTTTATTTTACTACTGGCCAGACCGGCTTGGAGGTGTGGCTGTGTTTAGCTGACTTTGCTCAACTTTGCTCAACTTTGCCCAACGTTGCTCGATGTTGCTCTACATTGCTCTATGTTGCTCTACGCTGCCTGACATTGCCTGACATTGTGCTAGTTAGCGTGGTGCGCAGCTCTGCAAAAACATGTTTTGTTTGCCCTAGTTGGTGCGATGCACAGCTCCGCACAAAACTATTGCACTAGTTATAGCACTGCTAAGCTATGAGCTATTGTACTTAACTGTGCTTAATACTAGTAAACTTTGCTTAGTAGTGCTTCACATTGTTTAAGATACATTACTTATGCATTTTTCAGTATGCATGACCATTCCACATGCTTATATATATATTAAATATCATTCACTACCACATAGGCCATTTGAATGCATTTTACTGTGATTTAAAAGGTAAATGTCAGGAATTCTACTTCTGCACACATTTCCAACAGAAAATAGGTAAGGGAGTGGTGGGACTCAAACTGGGAATGCCTCCTCTTTGTGTGAGGGCTCTACCACTACGCTATTGCCATTTGGCTTAATTTGCATATAAATAGTTTATTATCCTCTTCAATGTCTACACTGCTAACTGTAGCTAAGCAATGGACAAACCAGCGCAAACACACGCAACTATGGGTAGCTATATCGGGAATAATAATAAAAAAGCAAACCTTTACATTTTAGACTTGTGCAGGGATTTAGAATGTGGGGGAGTGTAGTTTTGGGTATGTGGACATTTGAGGGTACTCGCTCATTTCAGTGGACATTTGCAGTTTAGGAACTTGCAGGGGTGTGGATATTTGGACTGCTCGGCAGTCTGACATGCCCCCTGCACTCGTGCACACTCCGTGTAAGCCTTAGAGTTGAGTCAGCGCACACTCATGAATATGCATGACACGCTGAAATCAGACCCTTAAACTGCAGTGTCCGTGTAAGACTTAGTTAGTCTTACACGGAGGATTAGTGAATCCCGGCCTGTGTCTTTCACTCTATTGCAATATTTTCTTCATATGTGTGCTTTCTGACAACTGCTCTGTAATTTCTTCTGTTGTGACAGTAGCTAGTACAGAAGTAAAGTGAAAATGAGTTAGGCAAACAAGGCACTGTATATAAGATTCTATAAGTGCAAAAAGCAGTATGTATGATGTAATAATAACTTAGTGAACAAATATGAAGAAAGGTATACTACATGAATGTGACAGACAGGTGAAGAGTTTTGATCTCCTGAGTGTTGAAATCTGTCAACACTGCTCATTTTCGTTTTTGTACATTGTAGGCAACATTCCTCTAAATGCATGACAATTGTATCATGTGTTCATCAAGAGAATGTGAGTTTGGCAGTATGGATTTCAAATCCAGTATGGTACAAGCTGTGTCAGGATGAAACTCAATATGTGCCATGCAATAATGGCTTAGTAAACAAATGTGATATAAGGTATATTACTTGGATGTGGCAGTTTAACAGGGTGAGGGTTCTGATACCCTGAGTGCTGTGATCTATATATCATTGCTCATATATATTCACACACTGTTGGCAACAGTCCTTAACTGTCCTTCCTGATAACTGCATTCTATATTTTACTGTGACATCAGTAGTTAGGCCACATGTGAAAAGAATATGAATTAGGTAGGCAGAATTTCAAACTCAAGAAGTTTTACATGTACATGTACATGAGATTTGTAAGTGTTTTCAGTTTTGTTCATTCACCAGTGTTTTCATTTTTTATACATGAGCTACCTCAGAGGTAACATAAACATGAAGGAATTCCAACTCAAGATATTTTTGGAAAGTATTAAAGGAAATTGTCTGTTTTAACAATTACCACTCTATGAATCTTTGAGCCCTTGCAGTGTCCCCATCCTCAGGTAGTTCAAAACATTGAATGTTACCCCTTTATCTGTAACATCTATACCCAACAGAAGCAATCTTTTTTTTCCAGCACAAACATTAATTAACAAAATGACAGCACTTGTCTTCTTCTCCAATGCCCTTTCTATTTTCTGATAATTTCTTCTGTAACAGCAACAAATAATAGAAAAATGTGAAAGATAAGCTATCCACAAACACTGTAGTATTTACCTTTGCTTATTATTGCTCATTAGCCAAATCCCTTCCATACATGTTCAAACTCTCCTTGACCTCTGACATTGCCCCTCTTGCATATTCACTACTTATCTCCAGTCCCAAAAAGCCATCTCCTTCTTTCACACAATGTCAGACCAATTTCTGTGCTCTTTCTTAACATAGAGGTATTTGAAAATAAATCATGCTCACTCAACTATTTGAACATATTGGTAATTATAGAATAAAAAGCGGAGCGAAGCAAAAAGCAAGTACTTCCACGTATAATAATCCAAGAGTCTTTATTGTAAAATGTGACACAGATAAGCGCTTTCGCAAATAGCTTCATCAGATCTCTCATAATACCCAAAATAACATTCTTCTTATATACACAAATCAATTCAAGGAGACAATTAAGCTTAATTAAGAAGCTCTCATTTAAAGGTATACATCTCAAAATAGATCTATCTAAGCTCTAAATCCAATGCTGTAAATGCTTCCTGTTTCTTCCTGTTTCTTTAACAACGAGGCAGCCACTAGTGACGCTACTGAAGCGACTGTCGATTCAGAAAGGCCACATACTTTGCTCGATGGGATTGAGAAGGATTTCATGAAACTGAAGCATTTACAAATGCAACGCATACATTTTCAGTACTGTTTGGATCAGAACATTATTCCTAGAGGGCTACGCGTGTTCACGATGCCGACTCAAGTTAAGGACTATCCAGAACTGTTGGCTAAATGGCAGCGACTGAACATTGAGTTGAGTCGGAAATACCTCCAACTGTTAATCAAATTTTTTATTCCGGAAGAAGAGAAGTTAGTACAAACAATAAACTTTAAACAATGTGAATTGTTTGATGACTTTCCAATTGTGCTAGTAAGACCATTGCTAGATAATTTGTCAGACTGTATTTCAGCCCTTGAGAGGAAATTGCTATAGCAAAAGCGAAATAAAGCTGCAAGGGACACTAAAGACTGTAAATTGGGCCATGTCTTTACTTGGCCCAGACTAACACATGGACGTAATATTGATGCTAGTGTAAATAGCAATAATAACAATTTAAATGCTGGCATTGGTGTAAATAATAGCAATACTTGTGTGAGCAATACTAACAATAATTCTGCTGTTAAAGGTTGCTCGAATTTAAATGATGGTGTTTGTGATAATAATGACATTAATTATATGGACAATAAGACTTCCAATTTGAATGAACAGTTTGATTCCATTGGACAAACACAACATAGGGGTTTGAGAAATGAGGAATCAATACATGATATAACAACTGATAATATTAATTGTAATGATTCTACTGACGTTATACATATTGTTCACCCTAGTGTAGACTCAAGTAATAATTTATACCCGAATGTACGTGTAGTTAAAGATAAACCAACATTGCCTGGAGTGGACTCTGAAGTTGTAGTTAGACCAAAGAAAATGAGAACACCAGACAATCTAAGTAATAGTGTAAATACTGAGCTTTCTTTTCCTCTACCGATACATATAGACAAAGGCCCACAGAGGTCACGTTCGGTGAGTCGAGGAAGTTCTCAGGGGATACTTTAACTCATCATACCCTGAAGAAAATTTGGACCAACAAACGTTAGTCCATAATTTATCTAGTTTTGAATTAAGTAGTGAAGATATTCAGTTATTAAATAAGGGCTTGAATTTTATTCCTAAAAGCCATAGTAAGTTGACTGATACAATTGTAGATTTAAAGTTATTCTGTAGAAATGTCATGTTGAGACTAATGTATAAAACGCTTACTGACAATATAATGTGTAATAATTCTTTTAGGTTTAAGAATTTAAGTGATTATATACCTATCCATCATCCTTTAATAGAAGCTTATTGTAAACTAACTGAAGATGAATTACACCTATACTATGGAACTAGGCAAGTGAAGAATAGATATAAGAGAATGGACAATCTTACTTATAAAGAAAGACAAAGTTTAAAGAAACTACAAGAAAATAGTACCATCATAATCAGACCAGCTGATAAGGGTGGTAGTATTGTAGTTATGAATATGGCTGATTATGAAAGAAGGATGATTCTGCTATTGCAGGATAATTTTATGAACCTATTTCGTATGATATTGTTAATGATATTATAAGGTATGTTAAAGACACATTATTGGACATTTATAGAAGTAAGTTGATAGAGAAAGAATTATATGACTATTTGAACATCTTAACACCTATCATTCCAGTTATTCAAGGGCAACCCAAGATACATAAAGATCACACAAATCCACCCATGAGACCAATAGTCTCAGGTTGTGGATGGGTAACGGAACATCTGTCTATATTTGTTGAGAAACATCTCAGGGAAGTTCTCAATAAGAATAATATAGTATTAAGAGATACTAAGCAATTTTTAATTGAGTTCTATGAATGTATCAAACATAAAGATCTCACAAGAGGTTGTCTCTTTGTTACATTTGATATACAATCATTATTTACAGTGATTCCAAATGGTCTTGGACTTACATTTATTTCACAATATTTACATGATCATAGTGACTATACTACAGTTTATATAGATTTAATTGTTCATTTCTTAGAGCTAATCTTAGAGAACAATATCTTTATGTTTAAGGATATGGTATATAGACAGAAAGATGGTGTGCCAATAGTTACGCCAACATGTTCTTAGCACACTGGGAAGAAGTACTATTTGAGCAACAACTTTTCTAGGAGCATGTTACATTTTATAGACATTTTGTTGACGATGTCTTTGTTCTATGGGAAGAAACGACTAGTCAACTTGAATCTATGTATCTGCTCATGAATAGTTTAATTCCATGTCTTAAGTTTATGATGAAATCATCAGTAAACAGAATTGAATTTCTGGACATAAATGTTGAGAGATTACAAGGTAATCTTATAAACACTGGAGTCTATCATAAATTTTGTCATCGTACTTCATTACTATCTAGATCTAGTATGCATCCACCCTATGTCTTTCAGAACATTACGAGGGGACAAGCTATTAGAGCTTCAAGGCTGAATTATACAGAAAATGGCTTTAACTCTGAACTGGATGATTTGAGACAAAGATTACTAGATAGAGGCTATGATATTGCAGAGATTAATCCCCAGCTAGACGTAGCAAATAATCTACAATCTACAAAAGCTATGCATTATTTTGGGCCTAGGAATATAGAACATATTATACCAAATACTAATAGACAGAAATATGTGAAATTTTCTACCTCTTTTTCAACAGACCACTATGACATCAAATCCATTCTTAATAAATATTGGGATATCTTACAGGTAGATGATGAGATAAAACAAATAGTAGGAGAGATACCAAGTTTTCTTCTGAGGAATAAACATAATTTAAAAAGAATACTATGTTACCAGAAACTTGACAAGTATGATAGAAATATTGGATGCACTAAACCTTGTGGTAATTGTAATTTTTGCTCTTTTATTGATAGTAGTACAGCATTTATGCATCCTGATTTACTGAGGACTTTTAATATTAATGCTGAAGCGAATTGTATGACTCCTCATGTTATATACTTGGCTGTCTGTCAATTATGTTCATCATTTTATGTCGGGAAGACGAATCATCCATTTAGAGACAGAATGAGAGAGCACCTTTATCACATCA
This sequence comes from Protopterus annectens, assembly GCF_019279795.1. Taxonomy (NCBI): domain Eukaryota; kingdom Metazoa; phylum Chordata; order Ceratodontiformes; family Protopteridae; genus Protopterus; species Protopterus annectens. The sequence continues at coordinate 663,590,198 of NC_056741.1, read as the reverse complement.
GAAAGGGCTCTAATCACAATGCATTAGCTAAGCATATAACATTGTATAATAAAGAACATACATTCTTGTTCAGGGTATTACAGGTCATAACCCCTAATATTAGAGGAGGTGATATTGTAACATATACAGAGAGTAAGGAAACAGAGTGGATTATCCTGCTGAAGTCAGATAGAGGACGAGGCCTGAATGAAAGGGCCTCAATAAAACCTAAACTTAAACAACATAGAAATGTTAAGTGATTATATACTGATCAGTATTATGAAATCTTCTATATTAAATTCACCTATTCTTATACTTATTTATACATATGTTTTTATAAATTTATTAATCATATTATTTTTATATATATTTTTGTATAGATTCATATTTTTATTTGATTTTCATTTGATTTTATATTATTATTTGCACTAGTATATTGGATTTAGAGCTTAGATAGATCTATTTTGAGATGTATACCTTTAAATGAGAGCTTCTTAATTAAGCTTAATTGTCTCCTTGAATTGATTTGTGTATATAAGAAGAATGCTATTTTGGGTATTATGAGAGATCTGATGAAGTTATTTGCGAAAGCGCTTATCTGTGTCACATTTTACAATAAAGACTCTTGGATTATTATACGTGAAAGTACTTGCTTTTTGCTTCGCTCCGCTTTTTATTCTATATTTATTCGCTTTACATTCAACGGAAATAAGCATATACAAGGATAGCAGCAATTCTTTTTGAACTGTTTTTTACTATATTGGTAATTATGGTCTACTTAAAGATGCCTAGCATTGTTTGAAAACTAGGCATAACACTCTGACAGACATGTATACTATGAAAAAAATACCATGCAATGGAGAAGGGTTGGCCCAGTGATTATATTTTGATGGCCTTAAAAGAATAATTGAACCAGAAGGTGACCAACTACGTTTAAAGGAACTTGACACTCAGGGTTTTAGAGGAGTCTGGATCAACAGATACCAAACTCTTGATACACAAGCCAACTCTTGTGTTACAAGCAAATTAATCACTGACCGCAACCAGGAGACAAGGGCTTGATAAGTAGCTCAGGCATAATTTAGAAGTGATGGGCGGTGGGTGTTGGCATATCTTTCATGGACTAACATCTCAAATGCTCCTACTTTCAAGGAAAATTCCTGTTTTTAGGCCTAATCTATCTCTGCACATGATATTCCTATTATTTGTAAATATGTCCCTATTTTTAGTGTTCCATATCGAAATGTTGGCACTCATAATGATGAATGTTGATAGACCAAAAAAAATGACCAAGAATACATGAGAGTAGCCAATCTTGGGCATTTTTAAACAAGAAATGTATTTATTAAATTATCATGCATGACATAGGCCATGCTACATTTATATAAATGAAAATATATCATAGCAATGCAATCTCAGTTGCAAGCCAATTTTAGTTATTGGTCTTTTCTTTAAACTTGTTTTCTGCACATGGCAAGCCCTTTTGCACCCCCTTGATGTGTGGGGCAAGCTTCCATGCACCTCCAATAAACATATATATATATATATATATATATATATATATATATATATATATATATATATATATATATATATATATATATATATCTCAGTTCTAAGACTGATATGCCTTAGAGAAAAGGGAATATTCAAAGAAATTGTCATCTCAGACTTAATATATACAAGTGTATTTTTTTGGCCATTCTGTCTCTGTTTTTTAGGACTCATTCATTTGAGTCCCACCATTTCAAATGACTACCTGTTTTCAGGCTTAATTTACCTTTTACAACCATTTCTGCATCTGTCTCATTATATGTGATTTTTGAAGCTGTCTAGTATACACACACACACACACACACACACACACACACACACACACACACACACACACACACACACACACACACACACACACACACACACACACACACACACACACACACACACACACACACACACACACACACACACACACACACACACTACTACTACTACTACTACTACTAACAAAATACTACAAATGAGATGGCCAGACTTTTAGATGTATGTTCTATTTTTCAAGGTCTGTTGCTCCTATCTTCAATGTCTACAGTGTGAGAGGTATGTTCATAGAGGAGGGGTGGAGCAGGTAATTGATTCCTACTATCCTTCAGAGGAGGGAGGTTAATGCACATGTAACCTGGTGGTGGAAGTTCAGTCAACGTGCTGCAAACTGGTGGCAGCCTTAGTTTCCAACTGCAAGAAAGGGTACACTTGCATGTGGAAGCATAGCAATCCCAAACAGGAATGCAGTTTAGACCTTTTTCTTCAAACAGAAGAATGTAAAATCACAGCTATTCCTCCTTCATTATCAAAATGCCAGTGAGAGCACAAACTACCATGGCTACACAGATGGGGGCTCCTCTCATTATCACTCACCTCTGTATGGGGAATAAACAGTCTATGGGAACAAGCAGGCTCAAATCTAATTAGTGAGCTTAATGAGTGAAAGGCATAACACATAGAAGCATACAGAAAAATACCTAACTTATTAGACCTTAAAACTCCAGTTCAACATTTCAGTGACAGAAGAGTAAGCATTTAGTTCCAGAGTACCTCAAAGGTCTGCTAATGGATCCATAATATTCGTTTTTATTAATAGCAGCAGCAACAGTAACAACCTTTCATTAATGATTTTATGTGTTGATGGTATTAATGTGTATGTCGGCCACGGTGGTGCAGCGGTTAGCATTGTTGCCTCACAGCAAGAGGCTCTCTGGTTCAATTCTTGGCTGGAATGTCTTCTGTGTGGAGTCTGCATATCCTCCCTGCAGTCGACTGAAGTCTGAAAGACATGCAGATAGGTGAATTAGTGTGTGTATGCCTTCTCTGAAGGTTGGGCACTGGGCTGGCAACTTGATCCGCTGTGGCGACCCCTAACTGGGAAAAGCCGAAAGAGTTTTTTATGATATTAATGTGTACAATTCTAGTCCATCCAAAACCATAATAAAAAAAACTCTGCAAAAACAAATTCTTCAATCTATGCAAGTGGTTCAGTACTTACTAACTCACATTTAGCACCACACAAACATTGCATCTGTCTTATTTGGCACCACAGTAACAGTTTACCATTATAAATATCTCAAACTAGCTTTGAATCCCATCTTTCCCTTCAAAACACACACATACAGTATAGTGTGATAGATAAAGTTATTTCTCAACTAAGAGACACATACTAAACTGCCAGACTCCTTACCTTTCATGGTAGACATGCCCTGCCAATCAGTTACCTACAAGCCATCAAAGATCATTTTTCAGTTCACAATTTCCTAAAAATCCAATTTCAGAAATGGCGCGTCAAAAAAATATTTGAGGGAGGCATTCCCCTTGCATCCTCACACACCTCCAAATTATAAATATCAACTCCACAGTCAATCAATAGTGGTGAAAGGGGAAAGCTTAAAATTTGCAATGCCATCTCATACAAGGGGAGAAATTGCAGTAAAACTTATGTTGAAGTAAACTCTCAGTGAAAATAGTCATCAAAAACCAAAGCAAGGCTTCAGAGGAAAGCCTTGACAATTAGAATCCTTATTTCTTATTTAGAATATGCCCTACCCATTGTTACACTAAAATCTTATCTAAATGCTAAAAATGTTCAAACTGTAATATACAGTACCTAGTTCATACATCAAGCCTCTATAAATGAACATCATTGCACCCATATTAAAAAGTACAAACACTGCCTGTTTTAAGTTATTACTGTCTACATTCACTTTTGTTTGCTGTTTAAAAAGTACTGTCTTGACTACAGTTTAAATATAAAAATAATTTGACCCTTGTTTCTTCTATCACAGGAAAGTGACATTCTAACACATTAAAGACTGTTTTGCCTTTGGAAAATAAAAAACAAATGTTCCAACCAACTGGAGCGATCTACAGCATGACTTTAGGAAAAAAATAATAGTTTTATGTTAATTAAGGAAAAATAATCTGTTTGTGAAACTGATGGATACAGTCTACTGCAACTACTACTTAGAACAGGGCTAATAAATTATCTGCCTCTTAATTGCAATCTCAATGTTCTGCCATGTTTCTGTAAAGCCCTGCATAACATCCAGTCATGAGTAATGCTGCACTTTACACATATGCAAAATTATTTTAACTTTTTTCCATTTTCCTCTTGATACTTTAAACAGTTGCTAAAGTCTACTAGCACAATAACTTGATTAAATTGTGAATACCATTTCAAGTATACTATATTTTAACAGTTTTTATTTAATTGCACCTTGTATGTCATGTTAGACTCTCTGTTTTATATGCCAGTGTGCCTTACTCATGGCTGAAAAAGACATGAAGATCACCCCACACAACTAGATAAACAAAAACATATAATAATTTCTCATTCCTTGTTTGCCAAAGGATTGGAGTACTATTCTGCTAAGAACATCTTATAGTAACCTCATGTCTGTTCTTAAGCTTTTATCAGAGGAAATTTTCTAAGGTGTTCAAAGATAAGGACTTTAGTCCTCAGCAACAAACATTGATATTAAACATATGATCTGTTAGTGTAAAGTGACCTTCAAACTCCTTACTTACAGAACTTGGGCATGAGTTCTATTTCTGTAATGTAATGCAGTCTCTATAAAGGTTTTAATTTGAAGAATTAGATCAATGCTGCAAACAAGAAGTGAAGTAGCACCAATCTCATTAGTCCTTAGGCTTTCCAAAACTCAGTACACAAAATCCACACTTAGATTCTTCTCAAATATACCCCTCCCATTTCAATTTACAGCCACCTCTACATTTTCCACACCTCCTTTCCATTCTGACTTTAAACTTGTCCTATTCCTGTATTTTATTTTATACCTTTTACCCTCCTACTTAATTTAACCATGCATACTTTTCTGTTGCTAATAAATTACTCATTAGCTACATACAAAAACTGACTCTGACCATCCTCTCTTACTACTCACTTACAGCACTTCTCTCAAATATGCTGCTCCCTCACTTATTCATACTCCCCCTCATATGCTCATCCTAACTTACATCCTACTAAAACTCTCTACCCCAGCAGCTATCTCAGAAGAAATCATACTGCTTTCTCACTACCAATTAACGCCCTCTCCAATATATCATCTTCCCTTTACAACACATCAGATATAAACCTTTATAAGAAAAGGTACCTATGCTGAGTCACCTCCCTGCACAGACTAGGCATCAAACCCAATCTAAAATAGATGAAATCCTGCTCCAACACCTTTTTTACTGTATCTAAAATCTTCTGATGATATCCACCCTAATACAGACCCAAACAACTATTCTGAACACAGCAGTTTCACTAAACTCCAGTATAACCTTGATCAACAACTACTGCTGAAACACTTTCTGGCTTTTATCTTTAAGTAACCCCAGAAGTATTCATAACAAATTTTGAGAAATACTTGCCTGGATGGCATATTACAATCCAGAAATGCTAGTCATCACTGAAACCTGGCTCACACAAGATATAAAGGATAATGAAATCTTATTACCTTGATACAACATTCAAAGGCTATAAAGGACTGCTCAAAATGATGCAGGATTGCTATCATGTAAAAAATAAAGTATCTCTCTACACCCACTAAGTCTTCCTCCATGCCAAAATGCCAAAATACTTACATTGTCTCTCATTATCAACACCCATAAGAACCTATGCATAATACGTTTCTACATATCCCTTGGTAATAACATAAACACTGATGAAGAATTGCTCTCCTGAACATAAACCAATATCTCTCAAGAAACCATAATATTAGGAGACATGAATATTGATGGGCAAACCAGAGATAATGAAAATTCTATAAATGCCATAAATGTATATGGATTTACCATACTCTTCTCTAATGTCTCCAAATACAAGTCCACAGATAGAAATGCCATCTCAGATTGGATCCCGCTAAATAAATCAGATAAAATAAACTATGCCAATAATATCTCTGCCACCACTAGTGACCACCTGCCTATTCGTATAACAGAGCACATTTATAACCAAAAACAACATTGCTATAAACTTGCTCACAGTCTGTCTACATTTAACAAAGATACAGACCTTACAAACTTGAATACTGTCAACTTAGATGAAGCAGTAGCACTATTTAAGACAATATTTCTAAAAAATAATTAGAAAGGCTGCAGCCATAAGGACCAAAATAATTAAATCAGATCTGGCACACTGGCTAACAAAGGATACTAAACAACTCATGCAAAACAGTGGTAAAGCGTGGAGAATCTGGAAAAAATCAAATACTAATGTCAACAAACAAAAGTACAATCAGCTTAGAAATGCTACTAAAACCAAAATGCAATCTGACAAAAAAAAACTACTGTATAAAATTTCAAACCTCAAATCAGAATGACCCTAAGGTAGTCTGCCCTACCATCAACAAACTCCCACATCTAGCCCATGTGACCTAACCTACACCTAAAACAGATGCAATGGGATATGTCATATCTAGAGAATTTCACTCACATTTGGTAAATTATGTTGCCTCTCTATTAAACCTACAACTTTCAACAACTAGTGCAACAATTCCAGATCCCACAGCTCATTCCCAAGCTCTTAAACATCAACTTATCCCAACCTGCACTATCAAAAAATGCATAAAATATTTACACTGCATACCTTTTCCCCAGACAGCTTACCAGATGAATACATCAACACAGCTGCAGATGCTCTGAGATACCCATTGTCCATCTTAATGAACTGGTGTCTCCAGTAAAGCTATGTTCCAACTCTGGAAAAAAATCCTACATAATTCCCCTTCATAAGTGTGGAAAGTCCACTTACCAGTCCAATTATGGGCCCATAGACATCCTATCTCTCCTGTGTAGAATAATTTGAAATATGTATACAATTCCAGGTTCTTACCTACATAACAGAAAATTCACTACTTTCCCCTACAGCATGGCTTACATCCACATTACAGCTTCACAACTCCATTACTAAGTTTTGTTGAAACAGCAAATCAAAGCAGAAACAATATTACCCTTGACTCTTCCATATTCCTTGATCTGTCCAAAGCCTTTGACATGGTGCAACACCAAACATTACTATATGAGATGTCTTCTCTAGGCATTGATAAACTCACCATCTTGATTAAACAGCTGTCTCCAAAACAAAAAGATGTAAAGTGGCAAAATAACATCTCTTCCTTTCTCCCAGTAACAATAGGGGATGACCAAGGCTGTATATTAGGTCCGCTGCTTTACAATATATTCATTAATGACCTGCATTTAGCAACCAAACAAGAAACTGTCATCCAATATGGAGACAACTCCACAATCATTTGCTCTGCCAAAAAAAAAATGGTTCAACTTCAACAGTACGTCCAAGAAGCCCACTCACTGTCTGAGCCTTGGCTAACTGATGAGTAACTCCTTCTAAACCCCAAAAATATTCAAAAATCATCTTGTTTTTCCCTAAGCAATGATTCAACAACAAAAAATCCCTTCCCAAGTCTATCATGAAATAATACCAAGATAAAAATCGTAACCTATGCCAAGCTGGTAGGGGTTACCATTGATGAAAACCTAAAATTTGGCCAGCACATAAAACATACCTTTAAGAAAACCCAACAAAATGTGCAAGCTCTCTATGGAGTCAGACCCTACCTAACAAAGGAGGTTAGGATGAACATTTCCCCTCCTGCTTTCCATACTGGCTTTACTTGCCCTAGTCCAAATACTATTTCCTCATCTCTTCTTATCCTTACTCTCATATTTGCAGGCTCCCATACTCATCTGTTTGTATTAAAACCAACTGCCCTTACTTAATGATTGCTGTAATTAAACTACAACAATTGATGACTACCATCATTATAAGACACATCATTGCCTTGCACAAAAGCAACTTCAGTGGCTAGAATTAAGGCACTGGTTAAACTGCTCACAGTTTGAGGCAACACATAAGCTCATATATGACCCAGACAAATGCCTAAGTCTAAACAATATTCTGCAACTCTGAAGTCAAAAAGATCACTACACTCTACTGACAAAAATGCTTTCAACTGTATCTAAACCAAACAATATTTCTGGAGACTCCCTTTACTCCACCTCTCTTTTAAAAACCTAGAATTACATACTTCTCCCTCTCGCTCTCTCGCTATCTCTCTCTCTCTCTCTCTCTCTGAATGCTAGACAACATTAAGTATTTCAAACTACACTTAATGGAGCACCTAGAAAATACTTGGCTATACTCTTGCACATCTCCTGGGATAATCTACATGCTGTCTCTCTCTCATCCTCTTCCCTGGGCCTCTATACTCCCTATGTAGCCACTCTGCTCACCAAATAGTTCTCATACTCTTCCTGGTACAACCACGATCTGGTCTGCTGCTCTTTGTTCTTCAAAGAAACTCCTATGCTTATTGTCAAGCTCACAGTTTACAAAAAATATTTTCTGCCATGAAGATTTGTAACAAAGTCCATTTGTCAATCATAAATAAACTGTTTTCATTTTCTTGTCCTCAAATGTAAACTGACATTTTTATTCTACTGTGTCCCTTTTCTGTCCCAGGTGGAAAAATATTTTTCAAAACTGTGACTAATCTATATTGACCTAAAATGCATCCATGCATATTGTCTAAAACGCATTGACTATTGTTTTACTGTTTACTCATTTTATTGTGGAACTTTTCTCCCAAGGCCTCCACTGAAAAGTGGCAATTTATCTGCCCAGTAGGACCATCCCAGTAAACAAATGCAACAAATAAATAGATAAATAAATACATAAATAAATAAATACATAAATAAATATGTATATATACTCACATGCCTGTGTTTATGTGTTCTCCCTCTTTTTTAATTTCTCCAAATCTTTTGGGTTTTTAGTAGCACAATTGGAACGGACCCTATTCCTAAGTCAAAGTAAGATTAAAGTTCATGAAATTAGTATTTTTCAATTTTTGATGTCAGCCAGACGTGCTTTTCATAGCACCCACAGTGTGCTCAGTAATGACTCCTTCTGCAATTTGTATAGAGTTATATGTATCTGTAACATATCTAAATATGATTGTAGAGTCTTTTTTATAAGACCCCTTGCTCCTACTAAGATTGGAACTGTCTAGGCATCTTTCTTCCACATTGCTCTTGTTTCTGCCTGCAAATCCTGATATTTTATGACTTTGTGCATCTCTGTATACAAGACTGTAGTCAGTGGGTGTAGCGATTCCAGTGTCAATGCTACTTTTGTTTTCTTTTCATGGACCACTATATCTAGTTTTCTCGCATCTATCTTTTGAACTGTTGGTAATGTGTGATCTCATGTGATGCAGACTTCATCATTTTCTATGATGCTTTGTTGCTCATGTTTCCAGTGTTTTTCATCTTCTTCAGTATTATAATGTTTGTACAATCCCCAGTGCAGCAGTCTTGCCCTATTATTATGCCCTGCAGTATACAGTCCTTCTGCCATTAGTATGTTTCCAGTTCTGTTTTACAAAACCTACATTTGTCTGTTTCTCCAATATGTTCAATGGACTTTGTAAACCAGCATGTACATAGCCACTATTTTGGGCTGCCAATATTAACCTTTCATCTCTTGGTTTAAAGTCACCTCTCCTTAATCATTCCTGCATTCGATCCTGATCAACATGAGGTTGTTCCAAGAGTTTTCTATACTTGCAAATATATTTATGAATTTTCCACATCTTGCCTTCTCATCTAATCTTTCACCTTATATTCTTTCTTTTGTTTTTTGGCACATTCAGTTGCTGCCTGATTTTTATCTACTTCTGGTTTGATTTCCATTCCCGAGTGACACAGATATGCTTCTGCTAGACTAAGCAGGGAAGTCATCTTAGATTTACTCTCCTCATGTTTCAAAACATTCACTATGTTTGGGTCTTGTGAGGTCAGCAGATATATATGCAGTCCCACGATTGTAGATCTATACATGTAATCAGTTTCAAAGAGGCTCATACCTCCTTCAGAATGGGGAATATATAATCTTGGTATGCACTGATTTTTATAAATCATTTGATGAGCATGAAGCATCCTTCTTGTTTTCCTATCTAATCTATCCAACACCTTTTGGGGCCAGTCAGTCACTCCAAAACTGTAAGTTAGGAGAGGAAGAGCAAATTGGTTTAGAGTTTGAACTTTGTTCCTAGATATCAACAGTGTTTTCAGGATTAATTAGTCTTCTAAAATATTCCTTACTGAGTTTTATTTTCATTTATTTATGTTTTATTGTTGATCCTTTATCATTTCATAAATATTCATACATTCCCTCTTGCTCAAGTTCATTTATATCACATTCATGTCCCAAACTGATGTTTTTTTTTTTTTTTGGTGCTGCAGTTTTCCTGCTTTAAAGGCTGCTTTTGCACATTTATCAAGACCAAATGACATTCTTATATCATCTGAAAAAGTTTTTGACTACTTACAGTTGTGGTTTCAGTTCCTCATCTGATGAGCTATACAGTTTTAAATCATCAACAAAGACAAGATGAGAAGTCTTTACACTTTGTTACTTCCTGGGAGCCAAATTATAGCTATGACCTAATCTGTTAAACAAATAGCTTAATGGGTTAAGGGCAAGGCAAAAGGTCAGTGGTGACAGAAAGTCAGCCTGGAATATCCCCCTTTGTATTGTTATCCCTGGAATGATAATGTGTCCTTTATCATGGTTTAAATGCAAAGTGGTTTGTCACTGTTTCGTGGTCACTATGATGTAGTTTATCAATATAGGGTGCATCTTATACATTTGTAATCACTCTTTTATCCATGAATGTGGGATACTGCCAAATGCTTTTTTTTGTAGTCTATTAATGCCATACTTAGATTCTTCCCCTTTTTTACAGTTATCCATTATGATTTGGTTCCATATGACTTTCTTTTATTACCCTTTTGTTCTATTGCCATAACTGAGTTTTCTTCTAAATGACTATAAACTCTGTCGGCATCAATTCCACTGTATAGTTTATATGTCATCAGAAGGCAAGTTACTGGTCTAGAGTTTTTAGGGTAGCTTGCAGGTTTACTCTTAAGTGAGAGCACTGTTTTTCCTGTTGTTAGCCATGCTGGTGACTGTTTGGGGTGTGCATATACATAGCTCTTACTCATGGCTAAATTTTCATGCAAAGATGTTAATACTTTTAGCTAGAAATTAGGTACTGCATCTGAACGTAGGCTTTTCTAATTTTATATCCTGTACATTTGAACTTCTCATTCTTTTCTTTTACTTCTTCAGTCCATTTAACATCTTTGTTATGCTCCACAGGATCTTCATAAATATTTCTCCAAAATGTATATATTTTGATTTTTTGGTGGTCTTTCAATTCCTTTTACCTTGTTTCCCAATTCTCTATACAACTTTTTTGGGTCATCAACAAATTGCTTATTTTGCACCTTTCCTTTATATTTACCTGTTTATCCCCTAAGTTTTTATGCATGTGATGATATTTTTAGTTTATTATTTGCAATAGTGCACAATACATCTTGATCTATTATTATACTGCACATTGCTTTTATCACGTCTATCTTTCTGAGTATTTTTGTTGATCTGTTCCCTATTCTATACTCTTCTAACAGTAACACTTCTTGTCTTAATTGCTTTATAGTTTTCTCTGTTTGATATTTCCATGATGGCATTCGATTTCTCCCATCCTTTCCCTTACTACCCGGTGTTCTTGTGGTAGGACTTTATCTGTTATTAATTTAGCTGCACAGTAATGTATCCTGTTTATTTCTGTTGTTTCACATAAATCTCTATGGACAGTCCTAATTACTATGTTCATTTGTTGTATCAAACTTCTAACTTTTGGGGTTTTAGTCACCTTCTCCAGTCTATTTCTTTCATTGATCTTATTATGTCTATCCAGCTCCATTAAATCAAGCAACTCTTAAATCATTTTCTTCTAAACTGAGGGCATATCCTGTATTCGCCATTTCCTGTGCGCATTCTGTATACAGTTCCAGAGCTTGTTCCTATGTCACCTTCTCTTCAGTTACACCCTGTGTCATCCGTTGCTCTTTTATGTGGGAAATCATTGGCCTATCTCTCCCAGACATTGACTGTATCATAGTTGCCACAGTTTCCTGTTCTTTCCCTTGCTGTATAGCTCCAACTGAACCTTTGTACTAGTTTCTTATGGAAGACTAAAATTATCTTCACATGTCAACTGATTAGATGCCTCCTACCCCACTAGTTTCTCCTTAATTTCGGTGTCCATTGCTCTATTCTATTGTGTTGTTATCTGAGATAAATTTTCTAAACAAAATACTTCACTTTGCATGTACTCCATAACTTCAATTTATGTTTCTTCACCTTCTCCATTACTAATCCTCTTTTCTACTTTTCCTCTTTGTTTTCTTATTTTTTATATTGTGAAAGTTTCCATATCCGGATGTCTTTGCCTGTATTTCTCTTCAAATATGTTTGGTGCTGTTCTTTTTGCATTAATTAATTTTACTTTCTCCTTTGCATATATATTGCACCATATTAAATCTCTTTTTCTTTCCCGTGTCCATATTTTTTTCTTCAGATGTCTCATGCTCCTCTTGTTTCCTCTTAGTTTGTGGACTAGTTATTTCATCATGTTGTGATATGACCTGTGTTAGACTTTCTACAGTGAATTCTCTGCAAATATTCCGTAACTTCAGTTTCTATTTTTTGAACTTCTATTTGGCTAATCTCCTGTTCTACAGTCCCTCTTTGTGATCTTCCTTTTTTATTGTGAAATGTTCCATATTTGGTTGCCTTTGCCTGTATTCCTCTTTGAATATCGTTCAGTCTGCCTTTTTTGTGTGAATTAATTTGGCTTTCTCCTTTGCACAAATATTGCACCATATCAGATTTCTCTTTCTCTCCCGTGTCTATGTTTCTTTTTTATACTCTTCAAGCATCTCTAAATTTTATTCCTTAAAATTTCTCAGTTCTTCAGTCACTTCTTTCTCCAAACAGCATAAGGTTTTCTGGTCTATATAGTGTTTTGTGTGTGGAGGGATAATACAATAATAGCACACATACATGTAAGTGATTGCGCCTACATATTTGTCTGGACAAAACCTCAAAATGACTATGCATATTTTATTTTAAAGTTACTGTTTTAAGCAGCAATTAAAGTAACTGACAGCTTTCAATTGAAAGGTATGAGGATAAGATAAGAAAAATATAAATTATGCACATCTCCTTATATTATAACTTCCTCATTATAAAACAATTAAGGATTAGTAAGAAGTAAAGCATTGTGCATAAGGGTGCGTGCATGTGTGTGGGCACACACATACACACACACACACACACACACACACACACACACAAAATGACACACACACACACACACACACACACACTGACATTTCTCACTCTATATATAGATATATATATATATATATATATATATATATATATATATATATATATATATATATATATATATATATATATATATATATATATATATATATATATATATATATATATATATACATATATATATATATATATATATATATATATATATATATAAGTTTGTACTTTTGTTTGTGTCTGTGTGTGTGTGTGTGCGCGTGTGTTTATGGTATATGGATCTAGGTGGTTGCAGCAGGTATGAATTTGTCTTTGTGTGTGTGCATGTGTGTGTGTGTGTGTGTGTGTGTGTGTGTGTGTGTGTGTGTGTGTGTGTAAATGTGAATATATTTGGGTCATGTATTTTTACAATGATATTTTTCAGAAAATGTATGCAAAATGTTGCATGTAATTAAAAAAATATAAATCCATTTTCTGGAATGGTCTCAGACCTCATTATGCATCTTTGTCTGTGACTTGATAGCAATTTGTATCACAATATTTGCTGCAAAGTGTATATTTTAAAAGATGCACAAACCTCTGTATAGGTCATCAGTATATCTGATAAGTTATTGCCACCCTTAATCTTTATCAAGGTAGGAGAGAAAGAGAAGACTCCTTGAAAGGTGATAGAGATGAAATGTGTCAAGCATCTGTAGCCTGAAGAAAAAGAATCTGATGGACACAATGTCACTCACAATATTCCATAGAAAATCATTGCTTGTGCAATTTCTAAGTGAGTGACAATTGCTCACTCACGTGTTTTTGGAGAATTCTCCCTTAGAGTTGGTGCAACTATGGAGTTGGCACATATTAAGTTTTGAGAATGTGGGGAGCTTGATCTCCACATCAGGGTTGCACAGGAGATGACCCACTACAAAAAATAAAAATGTTTAAAGTTGATTTTTTGACCTTTCTTTATTTTGAGAATTATTTTCCAGCATTTTAGCTACTCGGCATTTTGGAAATCAGTTGAGTAGAACTGAAACAGAGAGCTTAATTATTCCAAATCTTACTCTGGCCAGGATTCAGTAATCCTCCGAGTAAGACTAACCAAGTCTTACTCGGAGACTGCCGTTTAAGCCTATGATGTCAGCACGTCATGCATATGCATGAAGGTGCTGACTCAACTGGAAGGCTTACACAGAGCATGTAAGACTGCAGGGGGCGTGTCGGACTGCCGATCAGTCCAAATATCCACGCCCCTGCAACCATATAAAGTGAAAATGAGAAATGCAAGGAGCAAGTCCGCTGAAATGCACACATAACAAACAGTACACATCCCCACATACTAAACCCCTTTGTAAATGTAAAATGTAAACTATTTTTTTTATTTTATAATTCCCGATATAGCTGCCCGTATTTGTTCGTGTGTGCTCGGGTGTGCCCATTGCTTAGCTGCAGTTAGCAATGTCGACAACGAAGAGCATAATAAGAAATGTTTATGCAAGTCAATCCAAATAGCAATAGTGTAGTGGTAGAGCGTTCGCACAAAGAGGAGGCATTCCCAGTTCTAATCCCACCACTCCCCTTTTTATTTTATGTTTTAAATTAGTATATGAAATAATTCCTGACATATATGAATGAAATTTTATTAAAAAGCATTGAAATGGCCTATGTATTAGTGAGCAAAATGTATACATATAAAGATAAGAAGGTGAGCAGCATTGAGGATATTGACATATAACTGCCCATAGCTAAGCAGCATTTTACCAAGTGCAATATAATTGCCCATGGCTAAGCAGCATTTTACCTAGCGCAATATAATTGCCCATAGCTAAGCAGGGTTTTATCTAGCGCAATAAAATTGCCCATAGATAAGCAGGGTTTTACCTAGCGCAATATTATTGCTTATAGCTAAGCAGCGCTTTACCTAGTGCAATACCTTTGCATGGAGCTGCGCACCGTGCTAACCAGCATACCGTCGGGCAACGTGGAGCAACGTAGTGCAAAGTGGCCTAAACACAGACACAACCCCTAGCCTGTCTGGACAGTAGTAAAATAAAAAGCTATGACAAGGTTCGAACCCAGGACACCATAATCAAAGTACTGAACCACTAAGCCATGACAGCGTAGGATAAACATGCACTGTTAACATACATATACTTATAAATGGAAGATTGACCATTGCTAAGCAAGTCAGCCGAGAATTTTCAAAAACGGCCAATCACAAAAAAGTGCGGGAAATGCGGCATATTTAAGCTCCATAGGCGGGAATATCAGCCATAACTGATTGTAGCTCCCATCTGCAGTCAGAATGGCTGGTGCTGGAGAGGGTACTCATTTTCAAGCGCAACTCTGGGGCATTGAGGAGTCAAAATACATGATTTGGCTCCTTGTGCACCATCATGAGTTAAGACTCCTGCAGGGCCAGTTCCAAGGGATGGAGTACAAAGCAGAAGCTTGGTACCGGTTAGCTCATGATCTCACCATTGCCACAGGCATCCCTCGGACTGGTGAGTAGGTCCGTCACCACCATGCAGACCTGAAGAGATGGAAGCAGGACCTACTGAACCGATAGCTACAGGAGGCCCATGGCATGCAAGATGCCCCACTATTGAGTAGGTAGCCATGGAATGAAGTATGTAAGACATGCTAATTTAGTCTAAATAATGGATAGATATGTCTCAATATCCCTTCATTTACTTCACAGCTGCAGGTAACCGTGCTGCGAATCAGCAAGCCTATGCAGATAGGCAGCTAAGGCTGCACCACCAGGCAGGTTAGTAATTATTCTGCATGTATTGTTATATAAAATAGGTGAGAGAGCCTGAAAAAAAGTGTTGTAGCCCAATAATAAAGCCATAAAATGCCCTGAATAATTTCTCTGCATGCACTGTTATATAAAATAAGTCAGAGAGCCAGAAAAAGAGTGTAGTAACCCATTAATAAAGGTAAAATAAGTCCAGAATAATATCTCTGCATGTAATGTTATATAAAATAAGTGAGCAAGCCTGAAAATAGTGTTGTAACTTATTAATAAAAGTATAATACGTCTTGAATAAGTCTTCTGTATGCACTGTAATATCAAATAAATGAGAGAGCCTGTAGAAAAGTGTGCAATGTAATTAATAAAGGTATAATACTTGGAGTGTGTCTGTGTCACTTACTTTGAAATGTTGCTGTACCCTTGCATTATATAAATAGTACTGTTGTATTAAGTGCTGTCAACCCACAGTTGGGCAGTTCCATATAAAGTGGATGAAGGAAGTGCCAATAGCTGCGAAGCATATATACAGTCCTCAACAGTTGGTTAATGGCTGACATGCATAGGTAAATCTGGCACACGAGTAGCTTGTTAATGTGTTCCCCAGAAATGTGAGTGAGCTACATGAAATGTAGGGTTCTGTAGAAATTTAACTGAAAATGTCACTTGAACACATCCAGATATGTAGATATATAAATATAAATAAAATATATAACTATGTAGCAGTAACATCTGCATCTTGGACAGTTAGTATGTCAGATATAGGTCAGGTATATAATGAACTAGCCAAACCCATTACACAACCTAATGCACGTTGCCTAGTGTAATAATACATGTAGGGGATATACACCTGCAGTCAATAGGAATGTAGTGTAGACTAAAAGTATTTATAAGATGTTAATGGAGGTATCTTTTTACACCCTACTGTATGTGCATAAACAATGCAATTCCACACCTCAATGGGTATGTCTAATCTCAAAACATTTGTTGGGACATATGTCCTATTGTTCTATAAATATCTGTATTTACTTTGATGCATGTGCCCTGTTCAAACACCACAATCTTGGTGGACTGTTGCCACCAATCATCCCTGCATGCTGTTGGAATGTCCACTGTCGTTCAATATATGCATGTGTTATGCTTGCTGTTCAACTGTTGGAACCCTGATGTGTTGGGTTAATGGGAATATTACTGCATGCTGTTACAACTAATTTGGAATGCTGTTGTCTATGCTGTAATTAAACACACCTAAACACAAAATGTATGGGAAGGCCGATCCCAGCGGACCAACCTGTCCCTCCTCAGCTGGCGATTGCACCTGGCACCAACAGGTCCGGTGCCCAGCTCGGGCTCCCCTCCTCTATTGGTCCTGTGCCACCTTTGGGTGGAAGCGCTGCAGGGGTTGGGGCATGTCCCCTCGTGCAAGCGTGGGCGGAGAAGGGCCACCTGTCACCGTCCAAAGGCTGTGGTGCGTACGGAGATCCAGCATTCAGTCACTGATCCCCTATGCCAGCTCGAGGCGAGGGTGGCGTGACTCACTGGTGAGCCTGCCCCTCCTACACAGCCCCCAGCGCAATCACACTCGGGGCTGTGAAGGTGCAGTGGTGACTGCCCATGGGTAGGGATCTCAGTTCCACTGTTACCATCTGTCGGCTCATGGGCTTGTGATTTCCAAGCATCCATCCACATCAATTGTGTTCACCCACTCCATGTGTCATATTCCGTCCCTATATGCATCTTGTTTGTCTTGTCTGTTTACCTCCCCAACCTACCTCCCCAAATATACCTACTTCCTCTACCTCACATTCCACTCTCACCTGAAAAAAAAGGGCAATCTGTTCCCACAAAAAACTTACACCCCATACATAG
Organism: Protopterus annectens; assembly: GCF_019279795.1. Taxonomy (NCBI): domain Eukaryota; kingdom Metazoa; phylum Chordata; order Ceratodontiformes; family Protopteridae; genus Protopterus; species Protopterus annectens. The sequence continues at coordinate 663,572,331 of NC_056741.1, read as the reverse complement.
CTGCCCATTTCACACACATGTCTGCTAGACATGTAAACTGATAATTATCATTGGCAGTACAACATACTTTGTTGTCCTCCCCCCTCTCACAGGGGTTGAAGGTTTCAAATTTCACTTCAAATTTCTAACATATGCACAGTTGTTGCTGGTAAAGAAATGGGCAGCTATGGACCTGCCCTACACCCGTCCTGCACATCCCGAGCTGGTTTCCCTACTGTCATTCCCTCTTTGTGCCCCCTTTTTCACCACTTTCCTATCTCCCCATTTTCTTTTCTTTCAAAGAAATTAGCTCGGGGGTTAGCGGGAGTAAGCACTTTTAAGCAGTAGTTAGTGGGTTTGAGCGAGTGTGCGCATGTGTGTGCTTAGCTAAGTATTGCTAAGCATCGCGCAAACACGCTTACAACTGCTTGTAAGTGCCTTAGTCACTCTGCATGGCAGGGCCCTTGTTCTGCTGAGCAGCAAAATAAAGCACCTCTGCTAGTCTCAAACCACAGATCTTGGACACACTACACTGCACGAAGTACCACTAAGCCACAGTATATATACAGCAAGTTGGTGCTGTAATAAATATATCATGTATTACAATGAGTGAATGTAAAGGGAAAATAGGAATGCCATAACACAAATCTTGTTCTGTGGATCTTTACCAGCAGCTGTTGTGGAATTGCATGACATGACTGTGAAAAGAAAACCAGCCATTCTAGTAGGAAATGATATTACAGTAGTACTGTACAAACCACACAGTATCAGAGAAGGACAAACACTGGCATATTTAAATAGGGCAGAGGCCATACTTCCCAACTGTGACTGCTTTTCAGCTATGTCCCTGATTCGTAAACAAATGTTAGCTGTGTCCCTCAGAATCCCTCTGAAAAGTACTGACGTTAGGCCGAAAAGTGGGGAATTACACTTAATGAATAATGTCAATAAGTAAGGGTACACACTGCATGCACATCAGAAAAGGTGTATTAATACATATGCTCTGATTCTCTCACAGTCTCAACTTAATGTCTGTAATATATTACAGGTGTACCTCACTTATATGTACCTTTCCCTGAGGCTGTTCAAATATATACCTGAGTGTATCAGAGGCCTGGCAGAGGCAGAAACACACAGGCATTTCAGCTTTTCTGCTGTTACACACTCTGCAAATAGCTTTGGAATGAGTCACACAAGCATACCCTTATGTAGGAGTACAACAGAGAAATATCAAAGGATGTAACCATGTACTGGTAGCAACCAACTGTGACAATGCCAATGTTCCAGTGCAGAAAAGACCAGTGTGGTGCACAGACAGAGAATAATAGGCTAACCTCTGGCTACCATCTGGATATATCCACAAGTGGGAGCTACGCAGACAGAATACTTGCCTTGTTAGACTAACAGGTACACAGCAACCCTGTAGGTTCAGCAAGATAAACATCACACAGTAATATATAATGCTCTCTGTACTTCTGCACCCCTACCCAAAAGAACAATATACCTGTGTATTCAGGCTCTAGCAAGGATGTAGGTAGGCATACTCAGTACTGCAATGTGTCCAGTTGTCTTGAGCAGCCTATGCTAATGTCAACACAAATAAACAACAAACTGTTCAGAAGTGAGGTAATTAATATTTACAGTATAGTAATTCACAAACAGTTCATGTGCCAGAGGAATACATTGCAATAACTACTTTTGTATGGCAGTTAATTGTCTAATTAGAAAAGAAAGTACATACTCCCATGTATCTTGTGTAAGCATTTGGAGTGGTGAGTAAAATTCTACACTGACAAGTGTGTACTAGAAGCAGCAACATTCAGGTTTGAGTACAACATGCAAATCACTGGCTATAACCCTAGCTTCAGATATAAAAAGTATACCAACCTTCTGACTGACACAACGGTGTCCACAGCAAACAAGCATGGGCCCCACTTTGGAAAGCTGAAAGGGCTATGCCTACCTAACCTAGCATTTTTTAGCACTGGGCTGCTATGAGAGTGAGTACTGCAATTACCACACAGCAGGCTGCATGCAATTAATAAATGGTGGACACCAATTGGTGCAGAGGCCATCACATGCACATGTGCAGATACCTAGAAAAGCAGGCTGTACTTGCTGTCCAAATATGCAATAATCTCATTGCAGCAAGAGAGAGCGAGAGAGAGACAGAGACAGACACAGACAGAGGCAGAGACACAGACACAGACACAGACACAGTCAAAGACAGACAAAGAGACAGAAACAGAGAGACACAGAAAAAGAAAGAGCAACAGCAACAGACAGAGAAAAAAATAATTAAAAAAAATATTTCCTTTAAAAACAGACGGAACAGAGCAATACAAAGCAAAGGTATGTAACACATATATATTTGCTGGCATGTAGTAGTTGTTTATGAAGAGTACTCTACATACTGTGTATCATCCATATGTGGCAGCAGTACGTATCTATATGTATCTGTACATGTGCATAGGGCAAGAGACATACTGCAACTGTTTGTGAAGGGTATATATATATATATATATATATATATATATATATATATATATATATATATATATATATATACGTTGTTGAAGGTTGTTATGTGCATATTTCTATGTAGATTGTAGTGTGTGGCAAAGAAAACAGCATGCAGTGCTGGTATATGACATGTGGTGGTTAAACACTGTGGGTATGCTCTGTCAGTTTTGCAGTGCTGCAGCCAGTGATGCCTGCTAAAGCTACATGGGCTGAGGACACCTTCAATGCAGTCTGCACAGCACTGTGCAATATTATTACATAACTGTTTATCTCACAACTGTTGCATAATTGATATTTCCACCTTGAATAGTGGACTGTATATGTGCCTATATGTACATCTATATGTACAGCAATGGATGTTTATATGTATGTGTGTATGTATGTGTGTGTGTGTGTGTGTGTGTGTGTATATATATATATATATATATAGATATATAGATATATATATCTATATATATATATATATATATATATATATATATATATATATATATATATACACACACACACACACACACACACATACATACATACATATATATATATATATATATATATATATATATATATATATATATATATATATATATATATATATATATATCTATATATATATATATATATATATATATATATATATAGATATTTAGATATCTATATATATATATATATATATATATATATATATATATATATATAGAAAGAGGGAGTTAGACATGGGGCATACTTTCTGTGACAGGTGCCTGGCGACCAAGGTATGGACTGAAGCTCAGTGTTGACACTGCAGTGCCATCCCTTCTTGCCAGAACACTGTACCCATTAACTACCACATAAGTGGTAGTCTACCTAACACCGAAGGTGTGATAAGGGAACATGGGACACAGGTGGACAATAGCTTCCCCTTTGATAATCACAGTGCCACACTAGTCATGTACTCTGTCTACATGGTACATGTCATCACAAAAGGTGTGTCATCTAGGGAAATATAGGTCAGTGTTCCCCTCTACTCATCACACTTAAAACCCATTAGAGAGTACAATGCCAACTACAGCAACTGGAAAGGCCACAGACATACCTCACAAAGAGTAATACCAGCCTCAAACAGATGCCCTATGCAGGCCGACTCACAAAACAACAGCTACACTGTGTTGCATACCACCTACCCAGAGATGACCTGTGCCTAACATACTGAGCTATGTCACACCCATAGCTGTTGGACATCCTCCACATAAACATATTGCAGTCCCTCCCATATACACGCTTTGGGGCACTACACTTTGTCAGCTCACTAAACAGCACATGCTGGAGGGATAGAGTCCTAACTCAGAGACATGCCATACTCTGGAACAAACCACCTATCAATAGCAAACAAAGCTCCTCATTAGCAGTTGTCATAAATACTCCTGATGATTGTTTGGGAGATAGGAAATACACCCCGGGAATCACCTCCATGGCTCTAGTTGACAGGAGCAAGTGAAATTAAATTACATGTGTCAAAGGCCATGGTAGCGTATGGCTAGGCTGCTGTAGGCCCTAGGGCCAATAGCGTATTACCTACCCATGACACAATGCACACACACATGTACTTAGTGCAATAATTGCTACATGAGGTTGAATGAGTGTGATGGTGAATGTGTTGGTGAATGTGTGCAAGGTCTGTAAAGGTGTGATAGCTTAGTGTGAAATTGTTTCTGTCATGGTAGTTTGTGTCCTAGCTGTGATCCCAGAAAAAGATGTGTATGCTATTGCTAGGCAGAAAAAGTAGTATGGCATACAATGTGATGTAGTCACTTGTCGACTGTGGTGTCCCATTGTAACCTAAAGCAATACATGTATGCTTAGTGAGTGGTACTGCTGGTGAATCCAACTCCAATATGAACTGTAGTACTACCTGAAGCTCTAGGCCTAAACAGTACAGTATGGTGTGTGCTCACATTGCTAGGAAACACTGTTTTGTGTGTTCCCAGTAGTCCTCACAGATTACATACCTCAGGCATAAGGTTTTGTAAGTAGTGACACACAGTACTGTATGGTACACAGGTAAAGCTCATCTGGGTTGACATACATTTGTGTGTTGGATGTATGTCTGATGTGTGTGTAATTATGCCTGTACCATGCCCTCAACCATATCTGTGTTACAGGGTATACGTGTGTATCTAGCAACATGTATAGTCTAGTACAGCAGTATGCCACCTATATCAACAACTGTGCACATATGTTAGGCAGGGGTTTGGCATCAAAGACTACTGTGGTATACTGGTAATACTATAACTGTACTTTACATTCATTGCAATGGATGAAATATTTCTTTATGCTTTAGCTTGATATATACCTCCTGTGGCTAGGTGGTGCATTGTGTCACATACAGTGTGCCATGTACTGGTGTATAGTCTTACATACTGGCTTCTCTTTGCTGCTGTGCAGAACATGGTCTGATATATAGAGCGTAGCAGGCACTGTCAGTCAGTTGTGGCTTGAGCACTAATATGTGGTATTGAACATGTCTATCCTCTGACAACCAATCAGATGCCCAGGGAAGTAAATACTGTGGGAAGAAATAGCCAGGGAATTGTTATGGCTAGGCTTGTATAGGCCCTAGGGCTGATAGCCTAGTACAAACCTATGAACCTATGAAATATGGCAGGTAATTGATAACTGTACTTTAGGATGTTAAGTGTGCCACTTGACTTGCTCAGACATCTTGTTTAATTGTCTTCCAGGGGTATGTCCCACCAAAGCAACCCATCTTATACAGCTGCAGAGGAGGCAGAAATACACAACAGCCTGGTGCAGCACTATACCCTGCTGTTCTCTAGAACCAGCCAGGACCAGCATGAGCGGACTGCACCGTGGCAAGATCTCATTCGTCGGGAAAATGACATAGGCATGCATAACCAGACATACGAGCAGGTACGCCATCACTGCAGTGATTTAATTAGACATGTCCGGCGGCATGCATCTAATATCCATTGACAACAGCTTGCCACAGATTGTGGGGTGGCCATTCATCCCCCCTCACCAGAGTGGAGGGTCTGCTCCTAAGTGTATTGGCTCCTGGCCAACCATAGGAACAGCAACTGACATGTGTCATCATGGAGGCCGGAGCCACCCAGCATGTTGACATGGAGCGTGCAGGTAACATGACCTATCTGTAGACTACTGTTATCTGTATTGGTAGATTATGCATATGTGACATGTGTACTGTGTGTTTAGCAGTTGTGATGCATAGTGTTGTGCAATACTGATATTTGGAATATAATCTGTACGCCTGTGACTGTTGACTGTTGTACTACTGTACTTTAGCAAACTCATAGTAGCAATGGCACAGATTGTGGCCACTGACAAACTGTCTCATATTCTTGTAGGTCCCTCTGGTGTGACAGCAAGGCAGCCGGTTGATGCTGGTGAGTGTGTTATAATTTTAATATTACTAATGAAGTGTGCATGTCATAGGTGAGTTGTAGGCCATGTACATGTAAAACACCTATGCATAATGCATGCTGTGCATGTTTGCTGTGAGACTATACACATCTCAATAATGACAGTAGCTACCTCAATCACATGCAATACACAGAGCAGCACACACAATTGCGGCAACACCGTACTGCACATTGGATAGGCATAGTTGATACACATGTACACAACATACACAACTTTGTCATGCGCAGTACACCTTAACATGCTACACATAGCATATCCCGACACCCGCTGTAAGGTTACACTTCAGTATCCTACATGTCATCCACACAGCACACATAATATACCTAATGGGTAGAGGCCTATCATTGGGCTGTGCGACACTCTTCAACACATAACACATTCATGTTAGTCAATGCTCCCTATTGGGTACCTTACAAACCCATGTAATGAGTGGCTGTGAGGCCAATCACTGAACAACAGCACACATGCATCAAAGCCATGTATACTGTTATTAACATGGGCTGTCTACACTCGCACTTCATGGTCTTGAGCAGCAAACTTTCTGCATGCTGACATGTGTGATATGACTGTTTGCTTTATGATACTGTAACCCACCTTCAACCACTATTAAGTATGTTTTGGATTGGTGGTGGTGTGTGTGGGTATCTGCTGTAGTGAGGAGTGTATTTGTGTGCATGTGTGCATGTGCTCATGTGTGCATGTGTGCATGTGTGCATATGTTCATGTGTGCATGTGTGCATGTGTTCATGTGTTCATGTGTGCATGTGTTCATGTGTGCATGTGTGCATGTGTGCATGTGTGCCGACATCATGTACAAGTCGTAAAGTGTGTTTCCTGTCTCCCTTCCACAGGCGCTGTGTTAGGGCTGGTTCAATGAAGCAGGGAAACTGATGTCACTGAGCCACATAGTGATAATGAAGATAGGTGTGTTGAGGCACAGGCGTGTTTTCCAGGGTCTGTCATTGGGCCACCAATTGACAGTACACAGCTGTCCACCCCATCCATGCATACAGTCATACTGTCACTATATTCATCACCAATGTCCATAGCTGAGGGACAGCGTACTGTTGACATTGCCCAGGACAGTGAGGTATCCATGGCACATGCATCCCAACACAGCAGCCATACTCAGATGTCTGGAAGGGTACCACATAGGCAGATGAGAACATAAGAGCACTGCTGCTCATCATGCCACTGGCAGATGTGCCACAGGTCTGACAACGTCATGCAAGTTCCAGGCTGTCATGGAGGCACAGGCACATATGGAACAGTACACCAGACAGGGACTAAGGGCACAGAGGGCCCATAACACCACCGTCATTGACAGTATCTGTGACCTAGCAGGTGCCATCCAACATTACACCGAGGTCACTGATAGACATTGGGGAGAGACATTAGATAATATCCGCAATGTCATGTCCATGTGTCAGGACAGTGCAGGACGGTTGAGACATCGACGTGGATGTATGCCAGCAACATCAGCAGCTGGCAGTCGCCGCAGATGTCCCTCAAGCCACAGCCACTCCTGTAGTGCCAGTACCAGCCCCAGCAATGTTGAGGGTGGGCTGTCCATAGAATGTCCTAGAAGACAACATGTACATGGCTCTGGACAGTCCCAGCAGGAACCTGTGTCCAGTGTGCATCAATCCACCTCTGGGGATAGTACCCAGTCTGGCTTAGTACCTGATAGTGTCAGTAGCACCCCTGTCAGGCACAGGTATCATATCAATGGCCAGAGATGGTGATCTGTAAAGCCTTGCAGGTACAGTCTGTGGCTGTCCCACAAATACCCATATATGGCAGCCACATGGTGGAACTGTGTGCATGCAGACGCACACAGATACTTCAGACACCTAGGGCTAACACATACCCACACACATTACAACATTGGCCCATTACAGTATTCTTGCCCCCCCACCACACACACACACACACACACACACACACACACACACACACACATACTTGTCAATTGGATGTCTCACTGTAGGCCTCTGGCGAACCAACAACACACCCTGTGCATATGATGAAACCTGTGCTGCCTCCTGTCATCTGTAACATTGATGCAGGAACAGGCTACCATGGTGCTGATGCACAGGGTGTCTATATAGCAGTATAGCAATGTTAGCATGTTGTCAGCTGTAGAGTGTAATGATATGCTTGAAGGTGTAGCTGAGCAGGCATGATGCATTAAAGCTATGATTGTCATTGTAGTGTTGTTTACACCAGTGTTGGTTCCAAATGTGTATTGTCTGGCCATGTGCCACTTGGCTGATGTGTGCAGTATTGGCAGCATGTGTTAGAGAGTGGACAGTAGGTGTGGGATGTGTGTAGCACAGATTTGCAGGTGTACAGTTTTGAACATGGTGGAGGTGCACTGTCTGCATGTAAGTGCACAGTGGACACATGGTCAGGGTGACATGCTCTGTATTACACAGTAACACTCCATAGTTTCTATTGGTGGCCAGTATGCATTGTACTACACACATTCTGGCACCTGACTACACATGTGTGTATGACATGGTTTGACACTGTGCTGTGGGTGATACTGTTACTATTTATCATTGTTTTACATTCTGGTGGTATACATCACTTCAACAGCCTGACCATAACCAATCGTTAGATGATGTCTTGACAACCGACACACAAATGTAGGACACACAGCAACGTTTGGATCCTTCAGGTACTATATAATGCCAGTAACCACTAGCATTCACCTGCACCCATTACTGAGACCACAACTGTTTTCCATATAGCGCTCTTAGGTACAAGCAATCACAGTAGGGATATGTCCATCCACGTCTGGTAATGCATACTGTGGCCTATAATGCATTCTCCAGATGACACACACATACTCCACAAGGGTATCATACAGACAGATGCCTGTTGTCAAACCCATGCTGTAAAGCTGTAAGCCAATCTAAGCATTGTCATCCACCTATAAGGAACATATTACCACGCAGGTAGTAGCCACCAGCATGATGAATAGGTACTGATGTGTACATGCAACCAAGTGTTATGTCATCTCTCCTTTGTTAATCACATTTCTAAAGGTATTCTGGAATCCCTTGAGGGATCACATAAGCAATAAGGGGTCTGCATGCATATCCACAGTTTGTTCTACACCTATGAATAGTCATCATGGACAGACTTTTCTGCGTTTGAACAGGTCTGACATATACCTTGGCCATAGGCCCTCACTCACACATTCCAAAAGGAATCATAATGACCTTGTGTGACACAGATGACCTAGGCCAGGGATCACTGCAGTGACTGGCCTTGTCACAAGCATACAGATGTGATCTAAGGTCTGGGAAGCAGCAGCACAGTCTGGCAAGGATGACAGCTGTGTTCTTGGAGAAAGCATGGTTCCCACACATACAATCATTGAGGTAACGTACAGATATGTATTTGACACACAGCTAGCTCACATGTGCAATGCATAGTGATATGTCATACAGTGGTAAAAGCAAAACCCACACCACATTGACCAACAGTGTCACACACACATAGCTCACACACTCACCAAGTTCAGGATTCAATCCCCTACCTAACGACTTCATGATACCAGAGGGGTACACATTAACATGACGTGCTATGCACATTACTGTCTGCTTTCTTTTCCACAGATATATTTGTAGGATGGTGACATCATCAGATTTGCCAAAGGTTAGATTACCACTTTTGAGGTGTTTCACTACTCTCCTAGAAGGTTGTCCCGTCCCCAAGGGAGCACACACACACACAGTTGTCTAGTGCAGGATTCAAACCCCTACTTAACTACGTCATGATATTAGAGGAGTACACATTAACATGACATGCTATACAGATTAGTGGGTGCTTTATTTTCCACAGGTATACTTGTAGGATGCTGACATCATCAGACTTGACAAAGGTTAGATTACCACTTTTGAGGTGTTTCACTACTCTCCTAAAAGGTTGTGTCATCCCAAGGGGGACACACACAGCTGCCCAGTGGAGGATTCAAATCTCTACAGAACTACTTAATGATACTAGAGAAGCACACATTAACATGACGTGCTATACAGATTAGTGGGAGTTTTATTTTCTCAGGTATACTTGTAGGATGCTGACATCATTAGACTTGACAAAGGTTAGATTACCACTTTTGAGGTGTTTCACTACTCTCCTAAAAGGCTGTTCTTTCCCCAGGAGAGCGCACACACACAGTTGCTTAGCGCAGGATTCAAACCCCTACCTAACTACGTCATGATATTAGAGGAGTACACATTAGCACAGCACGCTATACAGATTAGTGGGTGTTTTATTTTCCACAGGTATACTTGTAGGATGCTGACATCATCAGCCTTGACAAAGGTTAGATTACCACTTTTGAAGTGTTTCACTACTCTCCTAAAAGGTTGTTCCTTCCCAAAGGGAACACACACACAACTACCAAGTACAGGATTCAAAGCCCTACCTAATTACTTCATGATACTAGAGAAGTACACATTAACATGATGCGCTATATATATTACTGGGGGGTTTCTTTTCCACAGGTGTATTTGTAGGATGATGACATCATCAGACTATACGAAGTGTGTTACATTAGGTGACATCAGTTGGCCTACATTGAACGAATGTCTAAACACTTTGGCCATGTGACCATCAAAGGTGAGTTTACTATCTACCTGTGTCCCCAGGGCCATAATTACTTTCTCCGTACATGCTGGATTACCACCTATGTGGTAATTTGTGTGCACTTTGTATTACCCAAAGGGGATGACTATGCATTCTTTGCCATTCAGCTTGAGGGCATTGTTTTGACACCAGGTATCTGTTTCTGTAAGACACTTCTGGAGGATGTCTGTGTCAGCTGTACAGTCAATTATGGACCACAGTTTCCAGTCATCTGCAAATCTGTTCAGCCTTACACCTGCCATGCTTGCCTGTACCGCTGAGCAGTATCGACTGAACAGTTGGGGTCCCAGGACCAAGACCTGTGTGATGCCATGTGTGACTGGCTTAGAGTTGGACATGGCACCCGCAACTATGAACATGTGTGCTTGATCTGTGAGCCACTTGGCCACCCATCCTGTGACATAGCTGTTCATGTTCAAGCTGGTACACTTGTCCATGATGACGGAGTGGGGAATGGTGTGGTAAGCCCTTAGTGAGGTCCAGGTGGGCTGTGTGGACTACTTTCACCTCCATCTATGTTCATGGTAACTGTTTTAACTAAGTCAATGAGGTTTGGGAGCCAGGCTATGCCTTTAACAAGGCAAAGTTGTGTAGAGTCCAGTGTCTGGAGATCTCTAATGTCTTAGTCTATGGATTCTATGATGATTTGCTCAATAGCTCTGTAGACCAGGCTGAGTACACATGTTGGGCAATGGTTTCCAGGTTTTGTTTTGGCACACCCTTTGTGGAGCTGGATGACTGTTAGTGTATGCCATTCTTTGGGTACATAGCCTGTGATACGTTTGAGTCTGGACAGTGAATGTAGGTGAGGGTGTAGTTCCTTGTGGTTCTAGTGTAAGACGCAGCCTGGGTCAACTTACAGTCACATTAATGCTATGTTCTTAGCTTTGTTGAGGGCTGTCTTTACATGCATGCCCATGACGTCTGTGTCTCTTCATCCTTCTGTGATAGACACAGGCCCTTTTGGGGATGATGGGGGGAGTTTACACTGCACTTGTCCCCCTGGGTGTGGGCAATGAAAATTGGTTTGGTGTATGTCATTACTTTTTTCAGTAGCTGACAGCATATTTGGAAGTTGACACCTACATGTCTGATATAGCTACAGAAGGCTTTGTGTTTGTTATTCTTACATTCCTTGGCAGTTTGTCTTTACAAACTGTGCTTGGATTATTTAATAAGCGATCATTGTTTCATCCTAATAATGATCAGTGATGCCTTTCCTTTAGTGAAGTTGGCTATATCAGGTGTTAGTTTCCTCCTTCTGTTGTCTAGCTTATTTATGGGCAATGACCACCAGATTGTTTTCTTATTTTTGGAGGAGTGCATCTTGCTTTTATTTGTGATGTCTCGATCCATGCATCCCTGTAGATGCTCATAGGATGCACTTGTAAATGATTTGGCAGATTGTATACCATTATCCTATAGCAAGAGGGCTTTGGGACTTTCCACTTTGATCTTGGGAAGGGTGCTGGTTGCTTTTGAAAATGTCTTCACTGTGGTTTCATTGACTGGGTGTGGGGGCAGGATGTGGATGTCCAGTGTGATTACTTAATGATCTGATATTACCAGCAAGGGGTTTATCTCTGTTGTGGAACACTGGTACCTCATGTTGGTGATGATCATGTCTAGTATGTTGTCACCTCTAGTTGGCATGCTGACCAGCTGATCCAGGGTGTTAGAGTTTCTTAACTCTAGGACACATTGGGCAAAGGATATTGTATACGAGTAATTCACCCACTCATTGTTTGGGTAGTTGTAATCTCCTCATATAATGGTGTTTGATATGACCTTTATATTTGCCATTGTTCTCCAGAATACTGAGTGAGGTCCCTGAGACAAGGAACATGATCTGTAGCAGGCTACAATCTGATGGGCAGCTTTGCCCAATGTTAGTTGCACTTGCATGGTATCCAAGGCCTCATGCTGTGGCAGTAACCTGGAGGTGTGGATATCCATAAGGTAAATGGCTACACCACTTCCTTTTGTATTTCACTCATGGTCTTGGGTCCAAAGGACAGGGTGATTGTGAGTGTTTTACGTGGATCATATCCAACAGCTGCATGTCTGGCATAGCACTGGATGTTACGCAGTGAACACCTATGAGTAGGCGATATGCAAGGGAGTACAGATGGAGCATTTTGCAATGGTCTGTGTATGGCATGTATTTCAGGCCAATAATGCTCTTTTAGAGGTATTGCTGCTGGCTTTCCAGTTGTTGTAGTTGTCTTGTGAGGTACATAGCAACAGTGGTGTTGTACTCTTTTATAGTTCTAGTGAGTGGTAAGTAGAGGGGATCAATGTCCTCTTTTATTCTGCATGAGACACATTTTGTGATGAGGTGTGCCACATAAGAGGGTTTCCTGCCTACTGTGGGAATGTGCTTATCACAGTTGTATCCACTGTCCACCCGAGGCCCAGGGTCTCTTGTCACACTTAAACTGTGAGGTATACTGCCACCTATGTTGTAGTTCTTGGTTACAGAGATTTTAACAAAAGTGATGATAATGCACCTTTTGGCATTGAGCTACAGCCCATGGCTTGGACAACAGCCATCTGTCTCAGTGAGGCCCTTTGGTAGGATGCCCACATCTTTAGTGTTTACAATGATAGCTCCTAGTTTGCAGTCCTATGGAAATGTCAGTAGCCACAGAGCCTCCATGTTAATGTTTACTTCAGGGAAGTAGATACTACACAGTCTGGGAAGTTATCTAGTCCCATGGCTGCTGTGATACTGGCTTCAGAGAGTGTTTTTTACCTGTGCAGCCGTGATGACAGCAACTTTGCAGTCTTCTGTTATAGACATGTGCTCTTTCATGGGTGAGAGGAGAATAAAGTTAACACTGATCCTATCTGCCAGGATGTTGCCAATATCAGTTGGCTCTGCACATTTAGTGTCATTGAGCTGTAACTCGGAACAGATCTGAGTGTAACCATGACATGGACCTGTCTGTTGGCCAGAGATCTGCTGTGTAGACATTATGCCACTGAGTACAGCTTGGGTTAAATTCATTCTTGTTGCATGGGGCAACTATATGAGGCCAGTAATCCTCTTGTTAAGGTTCTTCATTGTTCTTTCTAGTTGATGAACGTGCTAGTCAGATTCCTTGCAAGTGTGTTGTGGTAGTCTCTGACAGGTCTGATGACTGCTGAGTAGTAGCAACCTCCTTTGACCTACATGCACAGACCTTGGCAGTTTGTGTATACACATAGCAGGATTTTCAGACCACTTTGTGAATGTGTTTCTGGAAGTAGAGATGACTATACACATTTGTCCATAGATCCCTTATCATCACATCCGTATTTAGCTTAAGTGTGTGAGCATGCCCAGTATGACCTTTCAGTGTGATGCAGATTGAAATCCGCTACATTTGTTGGAGTGTGTGAGCACTCACAGTATATACATTTATAACATATGTGTATGGTAAATCAAGGTGTATTTTTGCAACAGGGCTCACCTTTATGTCATAGATCAACAGGGATCATGCTGTGCGTGCAGGGCTTCCATGAGACACTTTGCATAGACCTATCAACATTTCTACATACAGGGGGGACAGCTATTCTTTGTACATTTCTAACTGTGGGTACACCGGATTGTTACTGTGGGTGTACATAGGATGTGGGTTTCACCTGATACTTATACACATTTGCTGTGCCCTCACTGCTATGTATAGGACACAGGACACCATTACAGTCTGTACTGTTGCCTATCATACTGGCTTGAGGCATACTAGTATACTACACGTCTTAGCGTCCATTTCCACATATATTAGCTTGCGACTTCATAGCCTACACAACCCACATCACAATGCCAGGCCTGATGTTCTCTGTCTGCATAGGCATGTGGGTGAGGTTACCCATTTGCCTCATTAGGGGCATGATACTGCATTGCTTTGTGTTTGCATTAGTGTACAATTGTCCTGCTGTGTGTTCACAACTGTAATGCTATCATGGCTTAGTGGATCAGTACTGTGACTGTAATATACAGTATCCTGGGTTCAAGCCCTGTCACTGCTTTTTATTTTCATGATGACCAGACTGCTTAAGGTACAGTAAAGCAGATATGAGCATGTTTAACTGACTTTGCTCAGCTTTGGCCAACCTTGGCCAACATTACATGAGCAATTATGTTTACATATAGTACATATTGCTAAAAGCTGCTTAGCTCTGCTTTATATTGTGTAAAACATGGCAATCATGACTCAGGTGGTGCTGCAGGGCTGCCTATGTCAGATGCACATACTACACTCCCTATACATATTTGGAAGCAGGTAGTGTCAAGTTGGGCATCCCTTTTGTTTTATGTGCGAGTCAGTGAGAGGTATAATTTCCAGGGTTCCTACTGAGCCAGTGTATGTGCTATGCATTGCCTCTTTGCCAAGGGCAAGGCATACTGGGCATGCCTGCTTCTGCCTACTGGGGCAGGCTCAGGTTGTTCCTCCTCTGAGTCACGCTGTGCCTATGCAGGCATTGGCAATGGTGAGGAACTGTTTGGCCCTGCCCCATGCTGTTTCTGCTGCAGCTGTTTTCACAGGATCGGATTGTGTAGCATGGCACATATCATGACAATTTGGGTACATGTAGTTGGTGAGTACTGCAAGGTTCCACCAGATGTGTCCAGGCACTGGAACCGTGACTTGAGCATCCCAAACACATGCTCGATTGCAATTTGTGTTTGTGCTTGTGCCTCATTATGGAGTTCTTGTTCAGGTGTGTGTGCATTTCTGATGGGTGTCATCAGCCACGGCTTCAGTGCGTATCCAGCATCCCCCACTAGGTGACCATCAGGGATGTCCCCATTTGCAAATGCGACAGATGCCAGATATGGGAATCATGGTAACTTCCAGGGCAGCCTGCACACACATTCAGTATTATGCCCTGGGCATCACACATGACCTTGCAGTTGATGGAGTAGAAGCCCTTGTGGTTGATGTAGGCCCTACCCCGCTCACCACCTGGTGCTTTTATGTGTATGTGCGTGCAATCAATTGCACCCACTACCTCAGGGTATTCCGCTATTTGCTGGAAGAGACACATATTGCTGGCCAATACCTCAAGGGAATTGGGTAAATATATATGATCACCGACATGTGCTGACATGGCATTCAGGAACTGCTGCAGTACCCTTGATGCTGATGCCTGTGAAATCCCCATCATATCACCAGTTGGTCTCTGGAAGGTACCTGTTGCTAGTATTCTTAGGCCAACACATATTTTGGTTTCCACTGGGATGGGTTCCTCTCTGTTGGTTCTGTGTGTGAGGTGTGGCCTGCACAGTTCAACAATTTGCTGCAGGAGGTCTCTGTCCACTCTATAGCGCTCCACTATCTCCAGCTCATGTAGCCCCTGGTAGGTTACCCTGGATCTGTACACTCTTCTCCATCTCCTCACTATGGGTTGTTCAGCAGCATTTGCAATGGCACCACCCTCAGCATCTTGCACATGTTGCCTTATAACAGCAATGGCAGCCCCTAACATTTTTAGGTCTCAGTTTAAGCTTTTTAAGTTTTCACTTCTCTTTGTTTGCTGTAGTGTTACACTGTTTCTGAGAAAAACATGGGGGAATGTTGTTTGCAGAGTTTTAGGTGCCGGACTGGGCTGGGCTAGTGTACTGACTGTGTAATTGGCTGATTCTGATTGATTTCACCTGGCAGCTCTGCTAGTTCTCCTTGGTTAACTTCCTACTACTTCCTTTCCTTCCTTTTCCCATTTCTGTTTCCACAGGGGGCAGCACAGCGCAAACAAGTGCAAACATGCTCACACATGCTCACATAGGCTTACACAGTCTTACACGGGCTTAGGCGGGTGCACATTCATATATACTAGCTTAGACGGCCTTACACAGGCTTACACGGGTGCACACACACGCACACAGGCTTAAATGGGTTTACACGTGTGCACACGTGTGCACACGCACACAGTGTAAACAGCTTTGCAAGTAACTTTAGTGATAGCCATGGTGTACACCTTCAGTTTCTTGATTTCAGTTTAGACAACTGTAGACACACCTCTTTTACTCCTGACTAACTCACAGCAACCACATGCCACTCTGCTCCAATAAGCTTACAGTCTTTTTCATACATACCCCCTTATGATGTCACCCATCTCCTACTCTGTTACGCCCCTTTTCCTACTCTTACACTCTATGGACATGGTTCACATAGCAGGAAATATTGGGAGTCACTATCCTTATCCTCATTTGCATAGGATTGCCTGCTAATGCTTAGTTACATCTCTCAGATGGAGCTTCCCCCATTAGCAACCTCTACTCAGTAGCCATGTTATATTCAGCCTGCCATTGACTTGCATGGCAAATTAATATTTTGAATAAATTCCCTATTTTTGCCTTTTATTTTTTGGTTTTCTGGTTTTTAGAGTGCAGCACGTTTGCGTGGCACTGCGCTATGCTTAAACATCAGAGATCATGGTAAAAAAAAATATATATATTTTTTTATTTTGCAACGGGAAAAAATGCCAATGGCAGAATATTTGGCCATTGGCATGCTTCCTCAACTGGATGCATCCTTTATTTGGATCTGTCATGGCTCCATTTTGCTATTTGCTGAATGGTATTCAGTTGACAACTGAGTACATTTCTACAAATAACACTACTTTTACTTGGACAAGTTAGGGTTTCCTGGATCGCAAATTTACCTCATTTGCATAGCTTTCAGCAGCAAATGAGGTAATTTGCATAACCTAACCCTGTCCATGTAAGAGTCGTTTTAGGAGCTCTCTTGCACGCCCCTGCCGGCTGTTCCTGGATCGCTCTGCAGACATGTTGGCTGCATGGAGTCTTATTCTAGTGTTAGACTCCGTGCAAGCCTTCGTGAATCTGGCCCTCTGTCTTTTTCATTATTTTTTTGTTAAAATTATGATGCACAAATTAATGCCATGTAATACATTAAACCAAACTTCTGCTAGAGCCACTATAATAATTCACTTCCCCTCAAAGTTTTGTAAATACTGACAAGAAGACAAAGGTTTGCTCTGTATACTTGGCTTGGTTTTGTAGCAGGTATGGCATAATGCAGAAAAGGCAAAAATACAGAAGTAAGAGTTCTAATGTTAATAAAAACTGGGAACGATACCTACTGCTTCTAATTTGTTAATAGCTGCAACTACAGGTAGATCTGTGCATTTGTTCTTTTAATATTTAAAAAGCTTGCAACTGCAGTGCACAAAGGCATTTTTTACTGTTTACTGTTATAAAGGCAACATTCTTTTTTGTAATACACAACTATATGCATTACTGCAGCAATCCAACTTCTGTGTCTCTTAGGAAAACATGTTTCCGTCTTTTGGCTTTTCCCGGTTAGGAGCTGCCACAGCGGAACTCTGGTCTGCTAATGATTGGCAGTTGATTTTTACATACCGGCTTGCCAGGCCTGACGCACAACCTTCAACAAAGGTTTGCCCATTCACGCATGTCTCCACACAGAAGACACTCTAGTGGAGAATCAAACCGGAGAGTGTCTTATTGTGAGGCGACAACACTACCGCAGCACCACCACCGTGGGTTCTCTTAGGAAAACATAATATTTAGAATTCTCACATGATAAATCAATAAATCATTAAACTGTTGTCATTGCTGGACACTTTCAGGAAATAAGATTTTGTCTTAGCCTACAGATCACATACCAGCTTGATAATGACACTAAAGAAAAAATGAAAAATAATAAAAAAACTGCGGTAAGAAACCTTACTTTCAAATAACATCCCTGCAAAATTTATATTATTTTTTTGTGTGTCTGTACACACACACACACACACACACACACACATATATATATATATATATATATATATATGTACATATGTGTATAGTGAGATATATATATATATATATATATATATATATATATATATATATATATATATATATATATAGAGAGAGAGAGAGAGATTTTATATATATATATATATATATATATATATATATATATATATATATATAGATAGATAGATAGATATAGATACATATGTGTGAAACTGCTATATTGGTCAACCATTTCTTTTTGCTTAGTTTTCCTGTATATGCTGCTTTGTTAGCAGGTTAGCTGACTGACAGTCTAGCAACATCATGGAAATACTGGGAATGTGCAATATATGCTTTCCACTGCACTGTTTGATCCCATATTTCATATATTTAGTTGCAGGCCGTGTGGGGACGTCTACCTGAAAACATTGAAAGCCCACAATATCAAAGACCAAATCATTTAGATGAAAGCATCAAAATGACAAGGCTGGTGAATCCATCCACATGGTAAGTAACCTGTTGGCAAACAAAATAGACTTTCACATTTTTCCAAATGTAGTGTGATCTCAGAATTGGTATATTTAGTTAGAGGGTGGGGAGTTTGTCCCCCCATTTGAGTGGGTTGCAGATGGTATGGTTTCACTTTCATCAGTTGTGGTATGAGTGGTTACTTACACTTGGAATGGATTTGCTGATCCAGTCATTCACAGAAGTGAGGGTTCGATGCTTTTGTCTCGACAATTTGGTCTTCAATAATGTGGGCTTTCGATGCTTTGAAGTAGACCCGGAGTGGGAGGCACATCCCCCACATGAGAAGTGCAGGGGTTCTTGAAACCATGTAAAAGCAGTGTAAATGCTTTATTTTGTTTACATGCTCTAAGTTTGCTTCTTGGAGCATGCATATTGTTTTCTCACTGTTCTTGGTTTCTATCTTTTGGGGTTAATGTGTTGAGTATCAGTTTCTGTTTTGTTTTTTTTTTTTTTTTTACTTCAGAAGGCACATATTTAGGTGTGTGTGGATGCATTTTTGTGCATGTCCCTGTGTGTATGTGTCTGAGCATTTATGTGTGTGTGTGTGTGTGTGTGTGTGTGTGTGTGTGTGTGTGTGTGTGTGTGTGTGTGTGTGTGTGTGTAGAGTTTAAAATTTTGGGTTGATGGTAGGTGGCCTGGGTTGGGATTAGATGCAAGTGTTTGTGTGTTAGAGCTTATTAAGGGGATACATTTAGTGGTGTGTTTGTGTGTCAGGGTTTGTTGTTTAGTGTTAGAATAAGGGTTAAGAAATGGGATAGAGGTAGTGTGTGTGTGTGTGTGTGTGTGTGTGTGTGTGTGTGTGTGTGTGTGTGTGTGTGTGTGTGTGTGTGTGTGTTTGTGTTTGTGTGTGTGAGTTTGTGTGTGTATGCATATATGTGACCGATTCTGTATTAGCGATAGAAGTGTTAGGCAAGGTTATAGATTAAGTCATTTAATTGTGAATCTTTTGGTTTGTCTGGTTGATTTTGTAAAATGCAATGTGTTTGCTCTCATGAGCATACTTCAACTCAAAAAACTTAAACACAGAACGTTTTACTAAAATCTAATCAGCTCAGCCATCTGTGCATATGAATACTGCACCTGGCAATCACCTGATTAGCCCATGCCCTCATGCATTCTGCCCCTAACATAATCTCCATGTGGCTCACAATCTGACCCTATTAGTCTCCAGATGGGTTAACTACAGAAACAACAAGCAACTTGTTCCTTTTAGCACCCTGATCCTGGAAGATAGTACCAACAGGGGAGACCAGCAACACACTGACAGAAACAGAATTCAGTTTTAATGCATTATTATTATGGACACAACCCTGAAGCACTGACTGTGACCCCCATTTACAGGCCAGGTACACTATGGTTAGAAGGACCACCCATTAGATGGATGGCTGGAACAGCTGGCATAGGCACCATTGTATGTGGGATTTGCTATCACAGTAACATTCCCGCTAGAGAACATATGGCACCTGGTCCTCCTGTTTGTCTGCTCATTAACTGAAGATTTATGGCACTGCACAACTTACAACCTACCACTGGTCATACAGCATAAAGTATCTAAAAAACTCAGAATTTATCTACCCCATGGTCAAACAAAAGGTACCATTATAAAATAGCCCCATGAAAGTAGGCAACATACACTTGAGGTGTTTCTTACTTTCTTTACCAAGAAAGACAATGAACATAGTAAATAGCCCCATAGAAGTGGGCTAGGCAAAAAGATAGTCATGCAGATGGTCTTCAGCAGAGATGAATAGTCTGCAGACACCTTGATTAATTCTTCTACCTAGACCAGGGACAAATAATAAAGCAAAAAAAAAAAAAAAACTCATTGACATTGGTATCCTGAGGCAGTGTAGCAATTCCCTCATGTACACTGACAACCCACTATTTCTAAACTCTTCAAGCTCAATTTGTGAGAGATGCATATAAACTAAGAATTTTGAGTCCTAGCTCTCTCTTTCACAGAACAGTGACACTGAACAGGTTGTCAGCCCACATACTACACCTCATACACAAACTACTGTCTCAGCGTATAAACCATCAGATGAGGAGGTATTCACCAGAAATTTACCTAAATACCAGAGACCTCTGAAACACAAACATGCTACATCTAATATAGTACCTACAGCACTCAATACACATAAACCTACAAGCACAAATGTTCACCAAACAAACCCCTAAGGCAAAGCACATCTAAACCAAAGGTTTTGGCCACTGGTGACTCTATAGTGAGACACACAGATGTCCCACTCACCAGGCTGTACAAGGAGAAAGTTAGTAATGTTATTATGTCAGTTTATGATTTAGAAATGATGAATGACATTTCTTTGGACATATACAAATGTTTTAATGTGCTGTGTCATGTCACACCAATTTTATACGGACATTCAAAAGTCCATAAATCTCTTACCCATTTGCCAATGAGACCTATTGTCTCAGAATGGTGATGGGTTACCAAACCTATTTCTTTTTAGCTACAGGAAATATTAAGTAAGTATTTAATTTATATTAAGAGCTATATCAGGGATACTGAATATTTTCTTAAAACTTTTTATGAATGACACACAAATATAAATACTGACATTTTCTTACTAGTTACTTTAGATATATAACATCATTATTTACTGTGATTTCCAACTAATATGGCATTGAAGCTTTCAGAGAATTGTTGTCTGAGCATAAACTTATATTAAACAGAGGTTACAACACTCTGTAAATTACCTGAAGTAGTTCTTGATAATAATGTATTTATTTTTGACAAGCAGTTTTTTCACCAAATACCAAATGCAAAACAAGTTTGCATATAATGGACCAATGGGATTCTCTAAGAAGATACCATATTTTAAAAGGTTGTTGATGATGTGTTTTCTGTATGGGCAAGGAGTATTATGGATTTAAATATATTTCTGAGTATATCAATGGGTCCACAGCATTTTTGAACTTTAAGATGAACTATTCTGAGACTAAAATACCATTCCTGGATGTTATGATCAACTTTGATAATGGTGCCATTGACACGAGCATTTATAGGAAAGAAACACATCAGTCATTATTTGCATAACAAAATATGCATGCACAGTACACTTTTAAAGGCATTGTTAAAAGTCAATTTTCTCATCTCAGCAGACTTAGTACAGATGATCAAAGTTGCCAACAACAAATGGATGAGATGTTCATGGAGTTTTGAGACACAGAATATGATCAGATATTATTAAATACAATTTGAAGAGGAAGTAATCATGAATATAGATAATATAACTAGACCATGGGCAGGATTCACGAAAACTCCGTGTAAGAGTTAGCAAGTCTTACATGGAGGCTGCAGTTAAGCAGTGTGATGTCAGCATGCCATGCATATTCATGAGGGCATGCTGAATCACACCCTAGGCTAACACTGTCCATGTAGGAAAGTAGGGGGCGTGTCCGCACGGAGAGTCCTGCAAAGGGACATGCCCCTAGAAGAATCACAGTCCCGAAAGGAAACTCCCACGAGTGAATCCGTGGAAATGTCAAGAAACACACCACACATGCCCCCACAGACTATAAACCCAACTGCAATGTAAAACGTAAAAATTAACAGTTTAATTTTTTTTTTATAATTCCAAAAATGTTTGCCCGTAATTGCGCTCGTTTGCGCGGGTGTGCCCTTCGCTCAGCCACAGTTAGCAGTCATTGAAAAAGCATATAAGATCTAAATTTGCAAATTAAGCCAAGTAGCAATAGTGTAGTGGTAGAGACGTTGGCCAAAGAGGAGGTAGTCATGGTTCGAGCCCCAACAACATCATTTTTTATTTTCAGTGAAATAAGCACGAAACAATCCCCTGATATATATGCACATATATATAACTATAATTTAATTAAAATGTAATGAAATGGGCCATGTATTTTGAAGAAATCTGATACAATAAAAAAAAAAATTTTATAAGTGCTCATAGCTGAGCAATGCTCTAACAAGCTGAGTATGACTGCCCGCAGGTGAGCAGTGGTTTAACAGGTGTAATATGAGTGCCCAGAGTTGAGCAGCGCTTTAACACGCTGAAACTGTGTGCCCATAGTTGAGCAACATTTCTCATAGCGTAATATGTGTGCTCATAACCAAATAATGCATTAACCAGTGTAACCTGTTTGCGCGGAGCTGCGCAGCGCGCCAACCGGCTTACCGGCGGGCAATGTTGAGCAACCTGCATCAAAGCCGCCTTTACACATACACACCTCCTAGCCTGTCTAGACAGTAGTAAAATAAAAAAAAAAAGCAATGCCCAGGCTCGAACCCAGGATACTGTGCATCATAGTCAAAGTAATGAACCACTAAGCCATGACAGCTGCACTGAAAAATGCAGTATTAGCATATATATAGGAATGAATGGAAATAGAAGCATGACAAAGCAGGTTTTTTTTTAAGCTGATACAATTCCAAAATGGCCAATCACAGATAAGTGCGGGAAAAACGGCATATATAAGCCCCATAGGTGCGAATACACAGCATAACTGATTGCGGAACCTATTTGCAGTCAGGATGGCAGATGTAGGAGAGGGTAGTCACTTCCGAGCACAGAGATG
This sequence comes from Protopterus annectens, assembly GCF_019279795.1. Classification (NCBI taxonomy): domain Eukaryota; kingdom Metazoa; phylum Chordata; order Ceratodontiformes; family Protopteridae; genus Protopterus; species Protopterus annectens. Next base: position 663,548,882 of record NC_056741.1, on the reverse strand, counting down.
GGGTGTTGAGGAGTCCAAATATATGGTTTGGCTCCTAGTCCATGATCATGAGGCTCAACTCATGCAGGGCCAGGTTCTGTGGGGACCGTACAAGGCAGAGGCGTGGAACCGGTTGGCGCATGATCTCACCAGTGCCACAGGCATACCAAGGACTGGTGAACAGGTCCATCACCACCATGTGGACCTGAAGAGACGAAAGCAGGATCAACTGAACCGTTGGATCCAGGAGGCCTGGCAAATGCCCAACTCCCCACTACTGAGTAAGTATCCATGTAATTACATATGTAAGGAATTATCCTAGCTGATATTATGGAGATGTATGTTCCAATATTACTTCATTTATATTACAGCTGCAGGTGTGTGTTCTGCGAATCGGCGAGCCTATGGTTATAGGCTGGAGCGGTTGCACCACCAGGCAGGTTAGTAATTATTTTTCTGTAATTGTTATACAATATAAATGAGACAGCTTGTAAAAGAGTTCAGTGTAGTTACATATTTATAATGTTCAAATAACACTAGAAGAAAGATTCTGCTAGTACTGTATGATTAGATAAGTGATGCAGCCTGTAATTCAGAAATAAAAATTAAACAAGTCTGAAATAGAGATTTCCTACCTGTATTGTAATATCAGATAACCTGCTGCAGCCTGAAAATTAGTGGTAAACAAGCTAAAGACAATAGACATGTGTCAAATACATCCCCTTTGAAAATCTGCCATATGAAACAAGTGAATCTGTTGGAAAGGATTGTTGTAACCAAGTATGACATGTTAATAATGCCTAGAATAAAGTACCATCTTGAATTGTAAAAATAAAACAAGTGAGAGTGTGAGAAAGAGGTATGAATCAACCAAGAAAGTTGTTATAACTTCTGAATAAAGTATACTGCAGTCAGTACATGATGAAATGAAAGAGACAGCCACAACCAAACAGTGAAATGTTTGTAATAAAGTACTCAAGTTGGAATGTGTCTGTCCCACAATTTGGATATGTTGCTGTACCATTGCAATATGGAGATAGTATGGTTGTATGAAATAATGAACATCCACAGTTGTCTAGAGCCATATAAATCAAATGTAGCAGGATGCTGTACCTGAACACAGCCAGATATGAATGTGTATGAGTAAAAATGCAATGTATATTAATGTAGCAGTAACAGTCCCATCACCAACATTCCTAAGGTTACATATAGGAAACTGTACTAAGACCTGTAGGGTATATATATCTGCAGCTACTAGAGATGTACAGCATATGTATAGGTAGATGAAGTTGTTAATGAAATATTTCTTCACCCTACCCTATATTCACAAATAATGCCATTCCACAACAAACTGAGTATGTGTATTCACAATTAATTCCTACCGACATTTGTCCTGTTGGTTCAAACATATTTGCACGTACGTTGATGCATGTTCTCTGTTCACATATCCAAACCTGATGGCCTGTTGCCATCAGTCAACCCTGCATGCTGTTTGATTGTGTACTGTTGTTCAAAATATGCATGTGTTATGCTTGCTGTTCAATGTTTGGAATTCATGGGTGTTTGGTTAATGGGAATACTGATGCATGCTGTTACAACTAATTTTGAATGGTATTGCTTGTTACTAACCCAAAATGTCATAAAATATTGCTAAACATAGGACAACAGGGAAGGCAGGTTCCAGCGGCCCCACTCTCCCACCTCAGCTGGAGAGTGCACATGGCACTAGTGCCCAGGCCGGAACCTCCTCCGGTGACCCTGTGCCACCTTCGGGTGGAAGCGCTGCAGGGGATGGGGCTCATTCCCCCTCTGCAAGCGTGGCTGGAGGAGACCGTCCACTCACCCTCCAAAGTGTCTGGTCTGTGGTGCGTAGCAAGATCAGGCATTCTGTGCTTGAACCCCTACACCAGCTTGGGTGGTGCAACTCATGAGTGTGCCTGCTGCCCATCCTACACAGCCCCAAGCACAGCCCCGTCCTGGGCTGTGAAGGCACAGGGGCAACTGCCCATGGGTGGGGATCTCAGTTCCACTGTTGCCATCTGTAGGCTTATGGGCTCACGATATCCAAACATCCATCCCCGTCAATTGTGTTTCCCCCCACATGTGTCATACTCCGCCCCTGTATGCGCCTTGTTTGTCTTGTCTATTAACCTCCCCTACCTACCTCCCCAAATATACCTACTTCCTGTACCTCACATTCCACTCTCACCTGAAAAAAAAATAAAAAAAGTGCACTCTGTTTCCGCAAAAAAATTACTCCCAATACATAGCTGCCTGTTTTGCAGACATGTCTGCTGGACATGTGAACTGGTAATCACAATTGGCTGTACAACATATTTTGTTGTCCTCACCTATCTCTCAGGGTTGGAAGGTTTCGAATTTCACACCAAATTACACACATATGCACAGCTGTTGCTGATAAAGAAATGGGCAGCTATGGGCCTTTCCTACATCCTTCCTGCAAATCCCGAGCTTGTTTTCCTACTGTCCTACCCTCTTTGTGCCCCCTTTTTCACCACTTTCCTATCTCCCCATTTTCTTTTCTTTCAACGAAATTAGCGTGGGTGTGCGCGAGAGTAAGCACTTTTAAGCAGTAGTAAGCGGGTGTACGCTTGTGTGCGCTTAGCTAAGCGTGTGTGGGTGAAGCTAAGCAGCACTGCGCATGCGTGAGCTCCACGTAAACCAGCGCTAACCCACTTACAACTGCTTAAAAGTGCCTTAGGCACTCTGGATGACAAGGCCTGTAGTCTGCTCAGCAGCAAAATAAAATTCCTCTGTCAGTCTCGAACCCAGGACCTTGGAAACACTAAACTGCATGACTTACCACTACACCATGACTGATATACAAGAACTTTGTGCTGAAAGCAATATATCATGAAATAGTAGGACTTAATGTAAAGGGAATATAGGAAGGCTATTACACAAAGCTTTTCTTGAATCTTTACTGGCAATTCTTGTGGATTTGTGTAACATTAGTGTGAGAAGAGAAACAGCCATACTAGTCGGTAGCTAGTAGGTAATAATGTGACAGTAGCACCTTGCAATCCACACACACTATCAGAGCAGGATAAACACTGCCATATTTGAATAGGTAAGAGGCCAGACCTTGCAACTGTGACTGATTTACAGGGATGTCCCTGATTTGAAAACAAATGTTAACTGTGCCCCACTGACTCCCTGTGAAATGTACTAACATTAGGCAGAAAGGTGTTTTATCCCACGTAATGGTAACTGTCAATTACTGAATGTATGCACTACTTGCATGTCAGAAATGGTGTAGTAATACATATGCTCAAAATACCCCACAGTCACAACTGCAGAATATCTGAAATATATCACAGGTGTATCCCACTGATATGTACCATTCCCTGAGGCTGATAAAAGATACACTTGAGAGTATCTGAGGCCTGCAAGTGTCACAATCTCACAGGCATATCATTCTGTCAGCTGTCACACACTCTGTGAATAGCTGTAGAATAGCTTCCACAAGCACACCCGCATGCAGGTGTACAACCCACAAATGTCAAAGGATGTAGCCAACTAATAAAATAAGGACAGTATAGCAGTTTACAAGCGCTGCATGTGCCTGCTATCCATAACTGATAGTACAAAGGACAAGGCCCCACTACTGGTCAGCAGCAAAATAAAATACCCTTGTAGATGTCAAGCCCCACACCTTGGCCAGACCAGACTGCATGCAGTACCACCAAACCACACCAAAACTATAAGGAATTGCTGCTGAAAGAAATATAGCAAGCATTACAAGGAGTGAATGTAAATGGAAAATAGGAAAGCCATAGCAACACATTCCAGTAAAGACACCTAGCAGACATCCAAGGAGTGAATGTAAAGGCCAAATGGTGAAGCCATTGCAACAAATTGCAACAGCCACTGCTGTATACCAGTTACTCCACAAGTCCCACAGGAAAGCACATACTCCCATTTAAACAGTATTAGTATTATTAGGTGTCAGTTAACATACACACTGAGAAGAATGAATTGGAGGAAACAATAGTCAGGTTTCAGTACAACATGCATTTCAGTGCCTACAACACAGCCTGAAATATTGGAGACATACCAACCTTTACACAGAACAGTGTCCACAGCATACCAGCATGGTCCCCACCTTGAAAATCTGAAAGGGCTACACCTACCTAACCTAAAATTTTTTAGCACTGTCCTGAAATCACAGTGAGAACTGCAATTACCACACAGCAGGCTGCATGCAATTAGTAAATGCTGGCTAACAATTGGTGCAGAGGCCATGACATGCACATGTGCATATACCTACAAAAGCAGCCTGTACTCCCAGTCCACACATGCAATACTTTCATTGCAACAACCGGAGGGAGAGACAGAGAGAGAGAGAGAGAGAGAGAGAGAGAGACAAAGAGACAAAGAGACAGAGAGAGGCACCAAAAAAAAAAAAACAATAAAAACCAGCAAGCTAACCAGCAGCAGGCCACCAAGCAGCAAACCATCACAAACAGCATTGACAAACAAAGGTAATGTAAACTAATAATCTAATAGTCTACATATTGTGAACCCTCCATATGTGTTAGCAGTCTGTATCTATATATATATGAAGATGTGCATAGAGCAGGGGACATACTGCAACGGTTAGTGAAGGCTGGACATACATATGTATTTGAAGGTTGCTATGTGCACATATCAATGTAGGTTGTAATGCAATGTACAATGTAGGTTGTACAGTAATGGATGATTAGCAGTATGTTAGTGTGTGTATTCGTATCTGTAAATAAAAAAGTATATATATATATATATATATATATATATATATATATATATATATATATATTATATGTATATGTATGTATATTTATATATGTATATATATATATATATAATATGCATATATGTGTACATAGATAGAGAGGGATGTATAAATAGATAGACATATATAGATAGATAGATAGATAGATAGATAGATAGATAGATAGATAGAATATGTATATACATATATATGTAATAGACACATACATATATAGATATATATAAATACATACACATATACAGACGGATATGAATGTCTAGAGATATGTATTTAAAATGAATATCTCTCCCTCTCTCTCTCTCTCTCTCTATATATATATATATATATATATATATATATATATATATATATACACACACACACCGAGAGAGGCACATGTGTGCAGATGTATTGCAACAGGTGCCTGGCGACAAAGGCATGGACTGAACACCAGTGTGGATACTGGAGTACCATACCCCATTCCAAAACACTTACACTACTAACCACCACATAGGTGGTTGCCTGCCTACTACTGAATGTGTCAGCAGGGAACATGGGAAACAAGTGTACAATAGCCTCTCCTTTGATATTCACAGTGGCACACTAGTCTTGTAATTCCTGTACATGGTACGTGTCAGCACAAATGGTGTGTCAGCTAGGGAAATGTAGGTCACTGTACCCCTCTACACCTCACAATGTCCTACACAGTATGTACCTCCCATGACAACTACAGAAAGGGAGAAGGACACAGTCATACCTAACAAACAGTGATAATGCCCTCAAACACATTCCCTATGCAGAGTGACTGACAAAACCACAGTTAGAGTGCCTTTCATACTACCTACACAGAGGTTACCACTGCTGGATATACATAGTTAAGTCACACCCATAACAGTTGTCCAACAACCATGGTAACACTTCACAATATCCCCAGCCTAAATGACCTATGTCTGTCATCCTTGGCACTGCAGTAAAGAGCACATGGTGTAGGTACAGGTTCCTACCCACAAATAAGCCATACCCTGGAGTAAACCACCCAGCATTAAGAAGCAAGGCTCCTCATTAGTAGATGTCAGACATACCCCTGTTGAATGTTATGCAGATAGGTAATATGCCATATGAGTCACCCTGTGTAACTGTTTGACATGAGCAAGTACAATCACATTATATGTGTCTCAAAGGGCAGGGTAGCATAACAGTATGCTGCTGTAGGCCCAGGGCCAATAGCATACTACCTACCTATGACACAATGCACACACACATGTACTCATTGCAATACCAACTATGTGAAGTGGAATGAGTGTGCCACTGACTGTGTGCAAGGTCTGTAATGGTGTGATTGCTCAGCATGACTTTGCGGTCTGTCATGGTAGCATGTGTCCTTGGTGTGAGGCCAGAGAAAGATTTGTCAGGTATTGGGATACAAACATACTACATTGCCATATGTTGTGCTGTGGTTCCCTGTATGTGACTGTGGTGTAGGTAGGGATATGGCCACAAAGACTAGGGTGCATTACCATTGAAATTTTTACTGTGCATTGCATGCATTGCATGGGTTGACAATGTTCCCCATCCATTACCTTGATACAAACCCCCAGTGTGAGGTTCTGCATTGGACCTCAAACATTGTGCCAACTGCTGGTGTATACTAGTTTGTTGTATGGAGTGTGCCAGGCACTGTCACACAGTTGTTGGCTGAGCACTGATATGTGGTCATTTACATGTGTATCCCCAATAGACAGACAGATGCTATAGACGGCAGTTCATTGATATCACTACAGTAGAGTATTATGTGTGCCATATCACTTGCTCACATATTTTTCTTTTCCTTCCAGGGCGATGGTGCACCAGCGCAACCCCACATACTCTGCTGCAGAGGAAGAGGAGATACACCAGAGCCTGGTGTGGGATTTTGCCACACTCTTTTCCCGCACCAGCCAGAACCAGCAGGAGAGGGCTGCACTGTGGCAAGACCTTGTCCGTCGGGTAAATGACATAGGAATGCATAACCGGACATATGAGCAGGTACGCCATCACTGCAGTGATTTAATTAGAAATGTCTGTCAGCATGCATCTGATATCCACAGGCAACAGCTTGCCACAGGTGGTGGGGTGGCTATACACTCCCCCTCACCAGATTGGAGGGGCTCCTCCTAAGTGTTGTGGCTCCAGCCCAACAACAACAACATCAGCAGACATGTGTAATGATGGAGGCTGGAGCCACCCAGCATGTGGACTTGGAGCATGCAGGTAACAAGCCATTTCTATAGTTGACTGTTCTCTACACTGGTAGTTTATGCATGTGTGAGTGTGTACTGTGTTTGTAGCTGTTATCCTGGTAATTATTGTGCAAGAGTGATATTCTCGATATCAGCAGTAGACCTGTGAAAGCCAACTGTTGTACTACTAAACTGTATCATACTCACAGTATCAATGGCACAGTTGTGCACACTGACAATAAATGTCTTATTTGTGCAGGTCCCTCTTTTGTAACAGCAAGTCAGCCAATCCATACTGGTGAGTGTGTAATAACAATACTTTTAATACTAATGATAATAATAGTAATAATACCCTCAAACAGTATTACTGTGTGTTTGATTGCAGGTATGTTTGTGTCTGTGTGTTTGTATCTCATGTACTGAGGAGTGTGCATGTGCCCATGTGCCCATGTGCCCATGTGTGCATGTGTGCACGTGTGCATGTGCCCACGTGTGCATGTGTGCATGTGCCCATATGCCCATGTGCACATGTGTGCATGTGCCCATGTGCGCATGTGTGCATGTGTGCATGTGTGCATGTGCCCATGTGTGCATGTGTGCATGTGTGCATGTGTGCATGTGCCCATGTGTGCATGTGCTCATGTGTGCATGTGTGCATGTGTGCATGTGCCCATGTGCACATGTGTGCATGTGTGCATGTGCCCATGTGTGCATGTGTGCATGTGCCCATGTGCGCTTGTGTGCATGGTTGCATGTGCGCATGTGTGCATGTGCCCGTGTGCATCTGTGGTAACATTGTGTACACATTGTAAACTGTGTTTCCTGTCTTCCTCTCACAGGTTCTGGTGTTGCTCTGGTGGTGTGCAGCAGGGAACCTGAATCCACTGCTGGGAATAGTGATAATGATGATACATGTGTAATGGCACAGGGAGGTGTGCCAGGGTCCATTGTTGGTCAGCCAATCGACAGTACACAGCAGTCAACCCCATCAATGCGAACAGTCATCCTGCCAATACATCCATTGTCACCAATGTCCTTAGGTGATGGACAGCATACAGTGGGCATTGACCAAGGTAATGTGGCATCAGCGGCACATGCATCCTCCACAGCAGCCATGGCCAGAGTCCTGACATGGTACCACACAGGCAGATGTCCAGGGGTTCTCGTGGGAGCATTCTTGGTCGTACTGCCCCCGTCAGACATGCCCACAGAGGTCTTTCAACCTCAGCTATTTTCCAGGCTGTAATGCAGGCACAGGCACGTATGGAATGGTACACTAGACAGGGTCTGAGGGAGCTGAGAGCACATCGCACTGCTATGAATGACACTATGCGTGACGTTGCAGCTGCCATCTGTAATTTCACCGAGGTCATTGACAGACGTTGGGGGGGCACATTAGATCTGTTCCACAACTACATGTCCATGAGCCAGGGCAATGCAGGACAGTAGAGGAGTCGACGTGGACATATGCCAGCAACATCAGCAGCTGGCAGTCGTCGAGGATGACAACAAACCTGCGGCCACTCCCATAGTGCCAGTACCAGCCCCAGCAATGCTGGGTCTGTGCTGTCATCAGACCACCCTAGGAGACCACGTGCACGTGGCTCTGGACAGTCCCAGCAGGGACATGTCTCCAGTCATCAACTAACTGCTTCTGGTGACAGTACCCAGTCCGGCTTAGTACCTGATACAGTCCGTAGCACCCCTGACAGGCACAGGTACCGTGTCCATGGCCAGAGACAGTGATCTGTATGACCTGGCAGGTACAGTCTGTGGCTGTCCACAAACACCTGTATATGGCAGCCACGAGGTGGAACTGTGTGCATGCATACACACATGCATAATGCTAACACCTAGGGCTAACACATACACACACACACTGCATCAACATTGCCCCATCACTCTGATGAAGTCATACAGACGAAACCTAGGTCAGCTGTGGTGAAGGTTGTGAATTTTTTGTTGGAATAAAGCAACTTTTGGGTGAGCCCTTGCCTCCGTGGACATTTTTTGCATTGCCCCATCTTGTACTGTTGTCCCTCACTAACACACACACACACATGTTGATTGGTTGTATCAGTGGCAGACTCAGGCATACCAAGTACAGACCCTATGCATATGATGAAACTGTCACTTCCTGCAATCTGTAACATTGATGCAGGAACAGGTTAACTTGGTGCTGATGCACAGGGTGACTACATAGAAGTGTAGTAATATTATCATGTTGTCAACAGTACAGTGTAATGATATCATTGTGGGTATATCCCAGCATGCCTGATGCATTAACAGTATGATTGTCATTGTATTGTTTGGTACACCACTATTAATTACCATAGTGTAATGTCTGCACATCTTTGCATTCTGGTAGTAAGGCTGATAACAGAAGGCCACCTACATATATAGCACAGGGGATAAGAAAATGTAAGTAATGATACTCAGTGATGGACATGTAAACTGCAAGATGCATGCAGTCCAAACTCTACTCTGCATGGAGAATGTTGATATCTGTGCAGTAATAGACAACAGGTTCAAGACTCCCAAGAGCACCCTAGCACTAGCAGGTTACACCTCATACCATGCTTGACAGCCCCAAAACACGGAACTAACTATGACAGGAGGGTGAGTCTCAATAAATGTCAAGAATACTGTGGTGGCAGGACAGGTAGCTTACATCCTTCTAAGTTGGGAACTGCTGATTGAGGGCTCAGTGTCTGTTATTCTAAATGTGTATTAGTTCTGGATTAAGCACTTGGGCTTCAGGCCAGTTATTTTACATTACGAAAGTTCATGGTCTGCACTCTTGTGGGAGGAGAGGCTGGACTCTGCCCGTCTGAGCATGGAATTTCTGGCTAAAGGCTTATAGTGCCTGCATATTTGAACTGTTTCTTACTGAAATTGGTACACCTTGTTTGCTGTAGCATAGACTAGAACCAGGCCTGCTGAATGTAGCTTTGTTTGTATGCTTGTTTGCTTGTTATTTCCCTGAAACACTAATTCCACCTGAAACGCAGCTTTTCAGCGCTTCTGTGGATCCCTAATGACATCTGCATTGCTTACTGTACTTAATATAATAAATTCAACACAGCAAGGTGAACACAGGATACAATAGAGGCAGATGTAGCTTTAGCGCTTTCTTTCACTTTAATTAAAAAACGTGAACTTCTTCAGAAACAAAACATGTGCCCTCCCCAACACATGTCTTATAAACCCTTCAACAGGATATGATGTCATGAAGTTTCCATAATTATTACATATGTACTTAATGCAAAAATATAAAAAGTATATAAAAATACATATATAAAAAAAAAATATATATATATATATATATATATATATACATGTATGTATATACATATATATGTGTACATATTACAATATACTATCTTAAAGTTTACAAAATGACTTTTTAACATTAAAAATGTTATTATTTAATGTATTCTTGATGTTCACAAAATCTAAACTGATTTTATATTTGTATAGGTGAAAGTTCAAACTATTATAAACCTCCTAATCAATTTCTTGTGATCATAAACTGTATCTAATCAATATTATACATGCCTATATAAATTATAAAGCATTATAATACTGTGATGCTAACAGTTGTCGTAATGTTTTTAAACTTGAAAACATTTATCCATAACTAAATAAACTAATATGAACTTACTTGTAAAGATAAAAAACTTAAATACAAGTAATGCACATAAATATATACATATACACATCATTGTCACTTGTATTTCTATTCATTTGTGCTATTTTACCTATAGATCAAAAAACATTTTATATTAATTACTTCATTTAGCCCTGGATATTGGTCTGCCCCTAATAGTAGTTGCCAAAGTGCTTCCTTTTGCTCTAATTTATTATTCACATCCCCCATGAATGACATTTTTTCTATGTGGTCTAAAACGAAAAATTCGAACTTTTTGAATTCACTACAAGACAAAGAATGCCTTGCAAGTGCATTGTTTTTGTCTTTGTTCTTTATAGCTAATGTGTGTTCGTAAATTCTTCGCTTCAGAATTCTAACAGTTTTACCCACATAGTAACATTCACAGGAGACACAGCAGGCTAAATAAACCACGCACTCACTGTTACAATTGAAATATTTCCTTGCCCAGAAGGTTCTTTTTAAATGTTTCATAGTAACAAAAGAACTATTACTGAGAAATCTGCACTGTCTGCAGTTGGTACATGCGTAAGTACCCTTTTTAATTAAATCCCTGGTCCTAACCACTGAAGATGAGTCAGTTTTTTCCAAAACTTTTTTGATATTAATGACCGTTTTGTAGGTGAATTGTGGTCTGATCCCCACACAACTAACTAGTTCTTTATTGCCCAAAATAATCCTCCAATTTCTTTCTATGACGTTTCTGATTTCTTTTAACTCATTAACTATGGGTAATGGAAATGCTGTATAATACATATTTGAATCTCCTTCCATTTTGTTAATGTTTTCTTGTTGGACAATTCTTGGTGCTTCTACGAATATATCTGCAGATAATAGTATAGGTCTTGCTACACCTTCCCTTAGTTTTTTAACTTCCTTTTCTAACTTTTTAATCCAATTTAAATTGTAACCTCTCACTAGAAACATTTGTCTTAGATGTAATAACTCTTCCTGAAATACCAAGTCCTGTGTAGTGAGTCTGCTGAGCCTAATCATTTGTCCCTTCACAACACTCTTTTTCATGTGTGAAGGATGTAGGCTAGCTTTATGGAGATATTGGTTTGTGAAGCAAGATTTTCTATAAATCTTGCTTATGATGTTACCAGACGTATCATTAATACTGAGATCTAAATCTAGAAAGTGTATACTTCTACCAAATTCTCCAATTTTGAACGTTAGAAATGTAGTAGTTGTGTTTAAATCATTTACCATGTCGGTAAATTCCCGTTGATCACCTCTCCACAGAAAGAACAAATCGTCAATGTACCTATAGTACATCAACACCTTGCCAAAACTAGGGTGAAGTTTTAGAAATTTCTGTTCCCATCTAGACATCACTATATTAGCAAATGCTGGGGCCACTCTGGCCCCCATTGCTACTCCAGATGTCTGTTTGTAAAGTACGTTGTTAAATCTAAAAAAATTATTCTCAAGTACTATTTCCATGAGGGTGCATAGTGTGTTAACCTTATGACCACCCATGTCTGTATTATTTACAAGATGTTCCCTCATGTACTCAATGCCTTCCACTTGATCTATGGAGGTATAAAGGCTCTTGACATCTAAAGTTGCAAAATTCACATCCTTCTTTGAAATTCTATTCCTTCCCAAAATTTCCAAAAGTTGCCAAGAGTCCCTGAGATAGTATTCTGCCTTTTGTGCTACAGTGTTTAGTATGCTGTCAAGCCAAATAGAAATGTTCTCTGTTTTTGAATTTTTAGCTGATACAATCGGCCTAAAAGATAAATCATCAAGACCATACTGTAACTTTGGTATACCGAAAAAGTTTGCCATAGTCGGATGCTCTACTAAAAGAAAATCATAATCTACCTTCTCTATTTCTCCCTGGCAAAACATATCGAACAGAAGAACATCTATCTTTCTGAAGCTAATGTGAACAAATTCTGCTGTGACCTTACAGTAGTTATTGGTGTCTTTTAGCATACCTAGTACTCTTTTACTATAATCTGTTGTATTCATAACAATGATTCTACCCCCTTTGTCTGCTTTCATTATTCTAACTTCAGAGTTATCTGATAACTCCTTTAACACTTTGTTCTCTGTGTCAGTTAGGTTGTTCTGTTCACTACTTATTGTAATGTTTTTAAATTCCTTTTCACATGAATTCAGAAAAACCTGCAGTGTGTTAATCAGGGGGGGGTTAAAAGTACTAGGCCTCTTTGGTAGTTCATTACTAGAAATGTTGTAATCGGTTATATCTTTAAGAATGTATTTTAAATTTAATTTTCTTAAGTACAGTCTCAAATCAACCAATAATCTACTTATTTCAACCTTGTTCGAAGGAATAAAGGTGAAACCTTTGTTGAGTACATTATAAGCATCCACTGTTAGTGTCACACTACTTAAATTTATCACATTTACTGTATAGTCAGTCTCATTGGCAAAAGGTGTTACCACCTTCTTTTGTTTTTGCCCTTCATTTTCCCTTTCTGTTGTGTGGTGTTGTACCACTTTGTAGTCCTCTTTCCTTGAATCCCTTGTTGTTGAAAAGGGACCTTGGGCTGACCTAGTTGCTGACTTGCAACCTCAGCATAGCTTGTGGTTGCAGTTGCTGAATTTGTGTCTCCATTGGTGTCTTTAGGAATATCCGTTGACACTGGTGTACTCTCTTTGGAACATTTAGACCTCAAATTGTGAACATTGTCATTATTAGGGGCCCTTGTATCTTTTACTAGTCCTTGTTGGGGTTTATTAGAAGTCTCCATTCCACCAAAAACACTATTCGAAGGAACCTGACTCACTGTTGTTACATCCGCAATGGATATATATGCTTCGTTTAACCTGTAGGTCTTGATGTCCCTCATCAATTTGTGTTGTTTCCTTTGTACTATGGTAGACCTATGCTTGTTGGCCTTGATCTCAATACTGTTATACAATGTAAAAAGTTCATGAAAACAGGCATTAGTTTTAATTGCATCATCTAAATCCTTAATTTCCGTTTTTATTCTATTGATGTCAGTCTCATAATGTTCGACCAATATGTTCATCATTGCCAAACCTGCATCATTATAGACTTTAATAATCAATTTAGATAACATATCGCCAGGTTCCACACAATTAGGAAACTTGGCGGTCCGCAAACCTTGCGGTACAATGCCTCGTTGAATACACTCTGTCAAGTACTGAATCTCAAGTTCAAGAGTGATGTACTTAAAAACTAATCTTTCCAGATCAAAAATCAGTTTCTTACAAGTTTTTAAATCAGTGGCAGTATCGTGATACTCACTAGCAGTCCGGTTGATGGTGTCAGCGTTTATATCCTTGAACGGGTTCTGCAATTCTCTACAGATGTAGCCCCATACATTGTTACTCGATGAATTGCTGGTATTGCCTTCAGAATCTGTTAGGTTTGTGTGCGCCACAACGTTTGCGACCGGCGCCTCTTTATGACATAAGACGCTCCTGCTTGGGTTCCCTGTCTTAACCCCTTCATGAGCGTCTCGCTTGTTGTTCTTTTGTAGACAATCAAACACTATTTTAGTAATAGTGTGTACTAGTGTAGAGTCCACATCTGGAGTGTTGATCCGCTCTTCAGCCCGATCCGCTCCTGGTGTGGAGTGTATGGTTAGATCCAGTAAAATATCCGAGGAGGATGCCTCAGTAGCCATATTGTCACCAAGCACTGTGTAATCCAAAACGAACAAACTGAACGGACAAGCCGCAAACTCGAAATAATAAATTCAACACAGCAAGGTGAACACAGGATACAATAGAGGCAGGTGTAGCTTTAGCGCTTTCTTTCACTTTAATTAAAAAACGTGAACTTCTTCAGAAACAAAACATGTGCCCTCCCCAACACATGTCTTATAAACCCTTCAACAGGATATGATGTCATGAAGTTTCCATAATTATTACATATGTACTTAATGCAAAAATATATAAAAAGTATATAAAAATACATATATAAAAAAATATATATATATATACATGTATGTATATACATATATGTGTACATATTACAATATACTATCTTAAAGTTTACAAAATGACTAATTCCACCTGAAACGCAGCTTTTCAGCGCTTCTGTGGATCCCTAGTGACATCTGCATTGCTTACTGTACTTATTTCCTTGTTTCAATTGAAAGAAAGTTACTGTTTGTCATTTTTGCATTTAAGTTACCTGTAACACATTGCATTTGAGTTACCTGGCACTTGCTCACTAAAGCATTTATATATGCCAGCACTAACAAATTAAAGGCACTACACCCTCACAAACTCACCTTGAGTACCTTGTTCCCCATTGGCCCTTTTTGTTGTCAATTATAAAGGAATTCCCAATACTATTCTAGCATGTCCAAAGGTCAGTTGTCAATCTCCTCACCGGTCCAGCTGGTGAATCTGGGAATCTTGAGGCAATGTTACAACTGCTTCATGTACACAGACAACCCTCTCCTCCCCCCAACAAATTCCAACACATGTGAGAGATGCAACCATATAGCCAAACTGGAGGCTAAGCTCTCTCAACTCAGTACTGGTGAAACCTGTCAGGAGGAGAAGGAAACCACAGTCACTACAATTCCAGTCTCACATAGACCTACCACGACAGCAAACCAAACACATAAACACACAAAAACATACTCGGAGGCTTTAAATAAAGATCTGCCTAAGCAGCAGAGACCTCCAAAGCAGACACCCAAGCAACCGCTACCCCAAAACAAAACACGTGCAACACATAGCTCACAAAGCCAGTGTGCCGAACAGTCACAGCCCTTAAGGCTAAACAACACACCTGATACACTTGTAATAGGTGACTCTATCGTCAGGCACACTGATGTCCTGCTCACCAGGCGGAACAAAGAGAAGGGCACGGTGAGATGCCTGTTGGGCGCTATGATCTGCCACACAACACAAGCACACAGGTCACTCCAAGGCAAGTACAAATATGACTCAGTCATTGTCCATGCCATTGTGAATGACCTGAGACGTACCTCCCTGGACTACATGATAAGAGACATAGAGGAGATCTCTGAGCATGTGGCCCAGGCTGGTATGACCCTGACCTTGAGTAACATCTTACCCTCATCAAGAATGATGCCACAATAAGAAGACAAGATGATCAATTTCAACAATTGGCTTAAGTTTCGGTGTCATTCAAAGGGGATCCAATGCCTGTCAGCCTGGTATGACATGCTCAACAAGCCACGATGCTTTGCTAGGGACAGCTTGCACCTGTCACCCCTGGGCTTTCGGATATTGGCAAAGGCTCTTGCTACCCCCATAGTGCGTTTTTTAGGCAAGGCTCAAAAGACAAAACCACCTCCATAGGTATCACAAGGGATAGGAAACTAATAGTAATGCTACTCAATGCCAGCAGTGTAAACCTCAAGATGCATGCACTGGAAACTGTCCTTAGCATGGAGAACATCAATATCTGTGCAGTAACAGAATCCTGGTTCAAGTCTCCCGGGAGCACCCCAGCACTGCCAGGTTATACCTCATACCATGCTTGTCGGCCCCAAAACTTGCACCGAACCAGAACAGGAGGGGCAGTATCAATATTCGTCAAAGATAAACACACCTCCAGGTTGGTGGCGCAGCACGAAGCATCAGAGACTATCCATGTGCAACTAACAGTGGGAAAAACTGCCTTCCAGTTTATAGCCTGCCACACACCACCTTCCCAAACCCAGGAACCCCACTTGGCCTTCCTGAGAACACTGGAAATATGAAGGTCTCTCCAAACACCATTATATTGGTGGACTTCAACTACCCAAACATAGACTGGGAGCATTACTCTAGCTCCAATCCCCTAGCTCAAAGGTTTCTAACATTTATACACTCAAATGCTATGGAACAACTTGTTACCACTCCCACAAGAGGGGGAAACATACAGGACGTGATCATCATCAACATGGGGACTCTATGCTCCAGACCAGAAGTGTACCCCTCACTGGTAAGATCAGACCATAAACTAATCTCACTGGATATTCACATCCCAACCCCACCCCCTGCCCACAAAACCACAGTGTAAAACTTCTCTACAGCAAATTCCACACCCCTCAAAACCGAAGTGGAATCCTTCAAAGCCCCCGGGCCTGTGGAAAATATGGCCCAGACCACAGAATCCTTTATAAACGCATTCTATGAACACCTTCAGGAATGCATGGATCATGCAATCCCATATAAAAACAAGACCCAATCCTCCAAAGGCAGACGTCCTGTCTGGTGGACCATAGCCATAAACAAACTATACAATAGAAGGAGGAAGCTACTACATGATAGAGCAAAATCCCAAAAAGGGGAGGCATCTCTGTTCAGTGTTAGCAAAATACTACAGGCACTCATAAAATCATCTAAGGCCAGCTTCGAGAGAAGAAATGCACAGGACACTAAGGATAATCACAAGGCTTTCTTTAGTTATGTTAGAAACCTGGGTGGGAATTCCCAGATATGCTCAGAATTAGTCCAAAATGACAAAAAACTACACCGAACACACAGACATTGCCAACATCCTAGCTGACAGGTTCAGCACAAACTTCTCACCCCCTCCTAACCAGAAGGGCAAATATCTATCCCAGCAGAGTGCTGCCCCCCTGACATCTCAGATGCTCTGGTAAGAGCCACCCACTCCAAAGCAAATAACACAGCATCAATGGGACCAGATGGTGTCCTACATGAACTCCAAGATGAGCTAAACCCAAACATAAAACTACTGTTCAATCTCAGCCTTACCACAGGATATGTACCCAAAGAGTGGTGTACAGCAACAGTGGTCCCTCTACACAAAGGTGGTGCCTCAACGGATCCTGTAAACTATCGCCCCATAAGCCTGACTAGCATGGTCTGCAAAGCTATGGAAAGGATCATCATGGACCTCTTACATACAGATATTGGGGACCTACAGACACTGGATCCTACCCAGTATGGCTTTAAGGGTAGATCCTGCCTCTTAAACCTGGTTGATTTCTTTGAAACAGTCACCAAGGCCATTGACAAGGGGAAGGTGGTCCATGCAGCCTACCTGGACCTCACAAAAGCCTTCGATACAATACCCCACTCGGGCATTATAGATAAGCTCACCAGCTTAAATATAAATCCCTATGTCACTAGATAGGCTGCAAACTGGCTCAAGGAAAGAACCCACATGGTTAGAATTGTTGGAGCCATGTCAGACTCCAAACCAGTTACAAATGGCATCCCACAAGGCTCAGTCCTGGGCCCTCTCCTGTTCTGTATATATTTCTCGGAGGTACAGGCCAACACGGACAGATTGTGGCTGACTATGTTCGCGGATGACTGCAAACTGTGCGCTATAATTGACTCTCTAGCTGACACAACCATCTTCCAAAAGGGCCTCATAGAAACAGACAACTAGTGCCAGAGCCATGGCCTAAAGCTAAATGCCACAAAGTGTATAGTCATCCCCTTTGGCAAACACAAACTGGCCACAAATTACCACATAGGTGGTAATCCATTACGTACGGAAGAAGTAATTATGGACATGGGGACCGAAGTTGATAGCAATATCTCATTTGACGACCATGTGGCCAAAGTGGTTAGAAAAACATTTTATATAGCCCACCTAATTATGACAGGATTCACATCTAGATCAGGGGAGGTCATCGTGCCTCCTTACTCATCCCTCATCAGGACCATAATTGAGTACAATGCCCCTTTTGGGATTTACCTTACCAGACACCTGCAGCAACTGGAAAGACCACAAAAGTACCTCACCAAGAGGATCAAAGGGCTCAAACAGATGCCATATGCTGCCTGGTTAACATAACTCCATACTCAGTGGCATACCACCTGCTCAGAGGCGATCTGTGCCAGACGTATAATGCCATGTCCAACCCAGAAGTAATGGACATGCTGCACCTCAGAAAATCCAAATCCCATCGAGCTGCGTGCATGAGAAACTTTAACCTCAGCACTGACATCAATAGGACATGCTGGAGGGACAGATTCATAACCCAGAGGCTCCCTTCACTCTGTAATAAAATCCCAGTCCAGGTTAGGCAGAGTCCCTCATTGACTCTCTTCAAGAGGAATCATGATGAGTGGATGGGGGATCGTAGGTGTACCCCGGGTATCACTTCTGTGTCAATGTTAGACAGAGGCACAGTATACTAACTTCAGAAAAGGGCATAGCAACATTAATCTAAAATGGGTGGTGAAAGCCAAACACACTCTGGCTTGGCTTATAAATGCCCTAGGGCAGATAGCCTAGTATGAACCTATGAACCTATACCCACACCCCCAGGTTGTTGCAACAGTGTGATGCATCACAGACTATCCACATGCAACCAACAGTGGGTTAAACTGACTTCCAGTTCATAGCCTGCTACAGACCACCGTCCTAAACCCAGGTAATCCACTTGGCCTACTTAAGAATACATGAATATCTGCAGGTGTCTCCAAACAACAATATATTGGGCAGCTTCATTTACCTACACATAGACTGGGAGCATTACTGTAGCTCCTACACCCTAGGTGAAAGGTTCCTAGAATCCATACACTCAATTGCTATGGAACAACTTGTTACCACTCCCAAAAGAGGGGAAAACATGCTGCACCTGATCATCACCAACATGTGGACTATATGCTCCAGACCAGAAGTGTATCCCTCGCTGGTAAAATGACACCATAGACTACTCTCAATGTATATACCAACCGCAGCCCCTGCACAGAAAACCACAGTCAAAAAGTTGTGTAATGCAAATTCCATATATTCACATGAGGCAGGCTTCACACATGGGAACTAGTTAAGGTCACAGGTACATATGTCTATGTGGCACACACATACCTCATGTGTGCATTGACATTACTGATATAATCTATGTCATACAATATTAAGAGCAACACCACACACACGGACAAACTGTGTGACATAAACATACATGGCATTTGCAGGATTCAAACCCCTCCCTATGTTATGACACTTGAGAGAGACGCATCAGCGGAGCACGCTATTTGCATTACTGGGAGGTTTTCCTTCTCCTGCTATACTTATAGGGTGCTGACATCATCAGTGTTTAGAAAGAGGAATGTACATCATGTAGTGTGTTCTTCTAGTTGCCAAAAGGGACATTTCTTTCACACAAAATTGCACACACACTAACCCCAAAATTGCACACACACTAACCCCCCCCCCCACGCTACAGGCCACCCTCCTAAACCCAGGTAACCCACTTGGCCTACTTAAGAATACATGAATATCTGCAGGTGTCTCCAAACAACAATATATTGGGCAGCTTCATTTACCTACACATAGACTGGGAGCATTACTGTAGCTCCAACACCCTATTTTTATTTTATTTTATTTTACATTTGTTGGCCGGGCTAGTCTAGCTGGATACATGTCCATTTTCAGTAGAGTCCCTGGGAGAAAAGCTCCACAAAAGGACAACAGATATTATGCTTGTTATACAAAAGAATAAAAAGTACAAGTAATTACATTGTTATGAAAAAAGAAATATATATGTTAAAAATATATATATATATTTTTTTCTCTCTCTCACTCACATTATTAGTAAAATTGGAAAAACAACAGCGCTAAAGAAAAGTTAGTTAGGATTAGACAGTGTGGAAGATGGAAAAGGAGAAAAAAGTTTAATCAGGGTTAGTACAAGGGCAGAGCCATTGGGAATTTAGCCAGATTATAAGATGCTTCTTGAAAGTATTTAATGAGGTCATTGCAGTAATTTCCCTAGGAAGTTTGTTCCAGACAGGTGCAATACAGTTGGCAAATAGACTATTCCCAGCTTTGTTGTTGGATTTGAAGGAGTCTGCTAGAAGCTTGGTGGCAGAGCGTAAGGAAGAGATGTTTTTATAAGGTGTAATAAGAGAGCTAAGTATAGTAGTATTTGAAGGCTGATAGAAGATTTTGTGGGTGATGGTTAATTGCTTAAGTAGGATCTGATTATGAAGTTCGAGCCAGCCTAGTTGTTTAAGATTAGAGCAATGATGGGTGCGAAAGGGGGTTCCTGTTGCAAATCTGGCTATATTATTGTATGCCGTTGCTAGTTTATTGTAATTAGCTTTAGATACGTTTGAAAAGATAGGTGAGGCATACAGAAGAGTGGAGAGTAGGTGTGTTTGTGCTATAGTGCTTCTGGCTAAGATTGTGTGGTAGGGTTTAAGCCTATAGAGTGATCCAAGTTTTCTATTGACTGACTTGATGGTTAAGTTAATATGGGAATCAAAGTTAAGATGGTGGTCAATTGTGACCCCAAGGAGTTTGGTAGTGGTGACCCCTAGGTGAAAGGTTCCTAGAATCCATACACTCAATTGCTATGGAACAACTTGTTACCACTCCCACAAGAGGGGAAAACATGCTGCACCTGATCATCACCAACATATGGACTATATGCTCCAGACCAGAAGTGTATCCCTCACTGGTAAAATGACACCATAGACTAATCTCACTGTATATACCAACCGCAGCCCCTGCACAGACAACCACAGTCAAAAAGTTGTGTAATGCAAATTCCATGTATTCACATGAGGCAGGCTTCACACATGGGAACTAGTTAAGGTCACAGGTACATATGTCTATGTGGCACACACATACCTCATGTGTGCATTGACATTACTGATATAATCTATGTCATACAATATTAAGAGCAACACCCCACACACATGGACAGACTGTGTGACAAAAACATACATGGCATTTGCAGGATTTAAACCCCTCCCTATGTTATGATACTTGAGAGAGACGCATCAGCAGAGCACGCTATTTGCATTACTGGAAGGTCTTCCTTCTCCTGCTATACTTATAGGGTGCTGACATCATCAGGGTTTAGAAAGAGGAATCTACATCATGTAGTGTGTTCTTCTAGTTGCCAAAAGGGACATTTCTTTCACACAAAATTGCACACACACTAACCCCCCCCCCCAAACACACACACTGAGAATTTGCAGGATTCAACCCCCTACCTATGTTATGACACTTGAGAGAAACACATTAGCAGAGCATGCTAGTCGCATTACTGGGAGGGTTCTCTTGTCCTGCTTTACTTATAGAGTGCTGACATCATCAGTGTTTAGAAAGAGAGATGTACATCATGTAGTGTGTTCTTCTAGTTGCCAAAAGGGACATTTCTTTCAGACAGAACTGCACACACATACTAACCCCCCCCCCCAAACACACACACTGAGCATTTGCAGGATTCAAACCCCTACCTAACTATATTATGACATTTGAGAAAAACGCATTAGCGGAGTGCACTATTTGAATTACTGAGTAGACATTCTTCTCCTGCAGTATTTATAGGGTGCTGACATCATTATTTATAAAGAGGTATGTACATCTATTACTATCTGTCAGTTAGGGGGGGTAGCATATATATGCATTAACAGCCGCCTACTTCAGGGTCACATATGCACATCAGCACTGCCAGGTTATGTTTTATACCATGCTTCGTGACCACAGGACCTGTAACACACAACACAACCAGTTCAGACCACCCCTCCCATATCCAGGAACCACACTTTGCTTCCCTGGGAACAGTGTAGGATATGAAGGTGTTCACATACACCATTACAGTGGTTTACGTCAGGTACAGGTATATTGAGTGGGGGAACTAGTCAGGCCTCAACAACATCACCCTACAGCCACTACAATTTTTGAATCTATGTGCTATGGCAGGACCACTCACCACAGCCACAAGGGGGAATACATATTGGACCTGACCCTCTGCAACATGGGGACTCCATGTTCCACACCAGAGGTAGACCACCATTGTTAATATCTGACCACACCCAACTTTCCCTGGACATCCATATCCCATCCCCACCCCCAGGCAAGGAAGTCACTGCAAACAAAGTATTTATCAAAAGCAGACTTTGCACTTGTGAAGACTGGGGTGGAAGACTTCAAAGGACCCATGCTGGGGGATTATACAGGACACTCTGCATAATCCTTGACAATTGCATTCTATGAGCATCTGGAAGGTTTGCATTGATCATGCTATCCCAAATAAACCCAAGACTCCTCCACAACAGGAGACCTGTCTGGTGTGCACCAGCCATATATAAGCTGTACAACAGAAGGAGGGAGCTAATACATTACAGGGCAATATCCCACAGAGGGAGGATGTCTCTGAACAGTATTGGCATGACACTTCAATCCCTCAAAATCATCATGTCAAAGTGTTGACAGTGAAATTGTCCAGACACTGCAGATAAGGCTCCCCTCAGTCTGTAATTGATGCCCAATTACTGTTATAAGTCCTCACCAACCCTCTTCCAGCAAACACCAGCCACATGGATGTGACATTGCAAATTCAACCCCTGGGATCTCCACTGTGTCCCTGCTTGATGGAGGCACAGCACACTAGCCTTAAACGGTGCCTTCTGTGACCTACTTTACAGAGGCACAGTAGCCTACTGTACTGGGGAGGCAGACGCCAAACACACTCTGGCTAAGCTTGTATTCCCTAAGGCAAACAGTCTAGTATTGACCTCTACACCCATATGTTTAATTTTCAGATGCACAATATTTGTTGCTGATAAACTGTTTGCAGGTCTTTATTGCCATAGCTTTCCCTGTTTCTATGAACAAGTTGTGTATCTGTGGAAGATGTTTGAATATGAGAGGGATCCACTATTTAACTTATGTCTCTGTAGTCATTTAACTGTGTGCACTGGGCAGATTGCTGTATTGTGGGAGGTTCCTGGATTAACACATACAGATACCAGATATGTGTGGCCAACTGCTAAACTGAGACATGGCCTAAGTGTGTGAGCATGCCCAGTTCAGGCTTTCCATGGCTTGTTGCCTGACATATGTCTCATTTATCAAAGTGTGCGAGCATGCCCAGTGTGAGCTTTCCATATGTTGAAATCTGCAGTCCACCACATTTGTGGTTGTGTGTGAACTTCAACAATATTTCACATTTATAGTTGTGTGTTGGGAGTCATGTTGTGTACTTACTGCCCAACTGCTTTGTGTCTGAACCCAACCGGGATTATACTGTGCCTGCAGGGTTTCCATGGGATAGTTTGCATACAGTTGTCAGCATCTTTTCATACTGACCAAACACTGTAATATCGTATAGTGTACTGGTTCAGTACTTTCACTGTGTTGGACAGTATCCTGGGTTTCAGTCCTATCACTGCTTTAAATATTCATAGTGAGCACACCAGACTGGTTAAGGGCCAGTTGTGCACATATGACCATGTTGCATTTTGTTCAGATATGGACTACTTAAACCAGGCTTGTCCAGCATTGGTAGTGTATTCCGCAACTTGGGTGGACATTGACAAACACTAGCTATGTGCCCTAGGCCATTTCTAATGCTAGTCAGAGAGTGTGTTTGTCCTTCAACACACATTGTAACTGGAGTTTGCCATGACATATTTCAAGGTTAGTATACTGTGCCTCTGTCTACCCGTGACATAACAGTGATACCCAGGGTAAACCTACCATCTCCCATCCACTCATCAAGATTCCTCTTGAGGAGAGTCAATGAGGGACTCTCTGGCTAACCTGTACTGGGAATTTACTCAAGAGTGGAGGGAGCTTCTGGGTTATGGATCAATCACTACAGCATGTCCTATTTATGTCAGTGCTGGGGTTCAGGTCTCTCATGTGCATTGCTCACTGGGATTCAGATTTTACAAGGTGCAGCATGTTCATTGATTCCAGCTTGGACATGGCTTTATACATCAGGCACAGATCACCTCTGGGCAGGCAGTATGGCACCATGTGGAGCTGCAGTTTGTTTAATCAGGCAACACATGGCATCTGTTCGAGCTCTTTGATCCTCCTGGTGAGGTACTTTTGGGGTCTTTCCAGTTGCTGGAGGTGTCTGCTGAGGTACATCCCACAGGGGCCATTGTACTCAATTGTGAGGCTGATGAAGGATGACTGAAGAGGCACAATGACCTCCCCTGATCTAGATGTGACTACCTTCATGATTAGGTGGGTATATGGTATGTTTCTGTAACCACTAGAGCCACATGGTTGTCAAATGCAAGATATCTATCAACTTGTGTCCCCAGGTCTCTTACTACTTCTAAAGTACTTAATGGGTTAACACCTATGTGGTAATTGGTGGGCACTTACTGTTTATCCACAGGGGATGACTATACACTTTTCTGCATTTAGCTTGATGACATGGCTCTGGCACCAGTTGTCTGTTTCTATGTGGCCCTTTTGTAGGATGCTTGTGTCAGGTGGAGGGTCAGATATGGTGCCCAGTTTGTAGTCCACTGCAAGCTTGTTCAGACACAGTCCTTCCATGTTGGCCTGCACCTATGGAAAATATATACCAAACAAGGGAGGTCCCAGGACCGAGCCTTGTGGGATGCCAGTTGTAGCTGGTTTGTATTCTGACATGGCTGCAGCATTTCTGACCATGTCAGTTCTGTCCTTGGGATGGTTTGCAACCCATCTACTGACATAGGGGTTTATATTTAAGCTGGTGAGCTTATCTATAATGAACACGTGATGTATTGTATGGAAGGCTTTTGCAAGGTCCAGATAGGCTGTGTGGACCACATTCCCCTCATCAATGGCCTTGATGACTGTTTCAAATGAGTAAAACATGTTTAAGGGGCAGGATCTGCCCTTAAGAAAGCCACACTGGGTAGGGTCCAGTGTCTGTAGGTCCCCAATATCTGTATTTCTGAGGTCCATGATGATCCTTTCCATAGCTTTGCAGACCAAGCTTGTCAGGATTCTGGGGTGATAGTTTGCAGTATCCATTCAGGCACCACCTTTGTGGAGATGGAACACTGTTGCTGTACACTGCTCTTTGGGTACATATCCTGTGGTAAGGCTGAAATTGAGCAGTAGTGTTATTTGGCATTCCATTCGTCTTGGAGTTCATGTTGGACACATCCCAGGACACCATGTTGTACCATTGATGCTGTGTGTTTTGCTTTGAAGATGCTGGCTGTTACCTCAACATTTGCAATGTCAGGGGGCCAGCACTCTGCTGGGATAGATATTTGGCATTTTGGTGGGGGGGGAGTTGCACTGAACCTGTCAGGTTGGATGTTGGCAATGTGTGTGGGTTTGGTGTATTGTTTGTATTATTTGAGTAATTCAGAGCATATCTGTGAATTCCCACCAAGGTTCCTACCATCACTTAAGAAAGCCTTGTGATTATCCTTAGTGTCCTGTACAATTTGTATCTTCATAGGTTCATAGGTTCATACTAGGCTATCTGCCCTAGGGCATTTATAAGCCTAGCCAGAGTGTGTGTGGCTTTTGCCACCCCTTGCTATGTGAATATTATGCCCATTTAGGGTTTACTTTACTGTGCCTCTGTCTAGATGTGACACAGTGATGACCCCCAGTGTAAATCTATGATCTCCCATCCACTCGTCAAGATTCCTTTTGAAGAGAGTCAGTGAGGGGCTCTGCCTAACATGGACTTGGATTCTGTTCCAGAGTGTAGGGAGCCTCTGGGTTATGAATCTGTCCCTCCAGCACATTCTATTTATTTATGTGTTGAGGTTGAAATCTCTCGCGGCTCTGATGGATTTGAATTTTCTGAGGTGGAGCATGTCCATTAATTCTGGATTGAACATGGCCTTGTACATCGGGCATACATCGCCTCTGAGTAGGCAGTATGTGACTGCATACAGCTGGGGTGTCTTCAGCCGGGCAGCATATGACAAATGTTTGAGACCCTTTATCCTCTTGGTGAGGTACTTTTGAGGTCTTTCTAACTGCTGCAGGTGTCGGGTAAGGTACATCCCAAATGGGGCATATAGAAGGTCTTCCTAGCCACCTTGGCAATGTGAGTGTCACATGAGAGGTTACTGTCCACTTGTGTCCCTAGGTCCCTGATTACTTCTTCCGTACGTAATGGATTACCACCTATGTGGAAATTTGTGAGTACCTTGTTTGGTATTTGGAGAGACATTCATACTCTCCAGTGTCTTCAGGAAGGCTGAGTGGGGTTCCTGGGTTTGGGAGGTTGGTTTGTAGCATGCTACAAACTGTACAGCAGTTTTGCCTATGGTTAGTTGCACATGGATTGTTTCCGATGCTTTGTGCATTGTCAGCAACCTGGAGGTGTGGGTATCTTTGCTGAATATGGATACTCCTCCTCCTCCTTTTGTGGTTTGATCCAGGTTTTGGGGCCGAAAAGCATGATATGAGGTATAACCTGGTAGTGCTGGGGTGCTCTCAGGAGCCTTGATGCAGGTTTCCATCACTGCACAGACATCAACGTTCTCCATACTGGGGAAGGCCTCGAGAGCGTGCATCTTGAGGTTTAGACTTCTGGCATTGAGCAGCATTACCCTTATGTTTTTTCCACTTATGTTTTCTCGGGAGGTGGGTTTGTCTTTTCAGCCTTGCCTACAAAAGGCACTATGGAGGTGGCAAGAGCCTTAGCCAATATCCAGATGCCCAGGGCTGACAGGTGCAAGCCATCCCTGGCAAAGCAGCGTGGCTTGTCAAGCATGTCATCCCAAGCAGACAGACATTGGATCCCCTTGGAGTGACACCAGTAATTGAGCCAATTGTTAAAGCTGATCATTCTGTGTTTGAACTGTGGCATCATTCTTGGTGAGGGTAGGATGCTGCTCAGGGTCAGTGTCATACCGGCCTGGGCTACATAATCGGAGAGCCCCTCTATGTCTCTTTTCATGTAGTCCAGGGAGGTACATCTCAGGTCATTCACACCAGCATGGACAAAGACTGAATCATATTTGTACTTGCTTTGGAGTGACCTGCGTGCTTGTGTTATGTTGTGGATTGTAGCAGCCTACAGGTGGCTTACTGTACCCTTTTCCTTGTTCAGTCTGGTGAGCGGGACATCAGTGTGTCTGACTATGGAGTCACCTATTACAAGTGTATCAGGCATGTTGTTTGTCCTTAAGGGCTTTGACTGTTTGGCACACCGACTTTGTATACTATGTGTTGCATGTGCTATGTTTGGAGGTAGTGGTTGCTTGGGTGTCTGCTTTGGAGGCCTCTGTTGATTTGGTGGATTTTTAATTAGAGCCTCCGGGAATGTTTCTGTGTGTTTATGTCTTTGGTTTGCAGTTGTGATAGGTCTATGTGGTGTGTGTGGTTACCTTCTCCTCCTGACTAGTTTTTACAGTAATGAGTTGAGAGAGCTCAGCCTCCAGTTTGGATAAATGGTTGCATCTCTCACATATATTTGTATTTCTTGGGGGGAGGTGGGGGTTGTTTGTGTACATGGGGCAGGTGTAACATTGCCGCAAGATTCACAGATTCAACATGTTGTAGCTGTCCTTAGTGGATTTTATGTGTGGCCATATTTTATGGCCATAATACTGATCAGAGATGACTTCCCTTTTTGGGATTTGCTCTATCATGTAGTAGCTTCCTCCTTCTCTTGCATGGTTTGGTAATGGCTGGGGTCCACCATGCCAGATGCCTGCATGTATGGAATTGGGTCTTGGTTTTATTTGGGATTGCATAATCCATGCATTCCTGAAAGTGTTCATAGAATGCATTTATAAAGGGTTCTGAGGTGTGGCCCATATTTTCCACAGGCACAGGGCCTTTAATGGATTCCACATCAGTTTGGAGGAGTGCAACATTTGCTTTACACATGTTTTTCACTGTGCTTTTCTGCCCAGGGACTGGGGTCAGGATGTGAATATCAAGTGTGATTACTCTATGGTCTGATCTTACCAGTGAGGGATACACTTCTCATCTGACCATAGAGTACCCATGTTGCTGATTATCACATCCAGTATGCTTACTCCTCTTGTGGGAGTGGTAAGTTGTTCCTGAGCATTTTGGTTTATAAATTCTAGGAACCTTTGGCCTAGGGTGTTGGAGCTAGAATAATGCTCCCCGTCTATGTTTGAGTATTTTCAGTCACCCAATATAATGTTGTTTGGAGAGCTTGATATTTTCATGTGTTCTGACGTAGGCCAAGTGCAGTTCCTGGCATTAGGAGGGTAGTCTGTAACAGGCTACAAACTGGGAGGCAGTTTTAGCCACTGTTACTTGACCGTGGATAGTCCATGCTGCTTCTTGTTGTGGTACCAACATGGGGTTGTGGTTATCCTTGACAATTATTGCTAGTCACCCTCCTTTTGTAGTTTGTTCCATGTTTTGGGGCTGTAAAGCATGGTATGAGGTGTAACCTGGTAGTGTTAGGGTGCTCTTGCGAGCCTTGACCCAGTTTTCTGTTACTGAACAGATATCAACATTCTCCATGCTGAGGGGAGTTTAGACTGCATGCATCTTGCAGTTTAGACTTCTGGCATTGGGTAGCATTACGTCTAGGTTCTTATCCCTTGTGATACCTATGGAGGTGGGCTTGTGTTTTGAACCTTACCTATTCAAGGCACGGTGGGGGTGACAACAGCCTTTGCCAGTATCCAAAAGGCCAGGAGTGATAGGTGCACACCATCCCTAGCAGGTGGAGCATCGTGTCTTGCTCAGCATGTCATCCCAGGCTGGCACGCATTGGATCCCCTTTGATTAACAGCAATACTTAAGCCAATTATTGTAATTGATCATCTCATCTTCATATTGTGGCATCATGCTTGG
Source organism: Protopterus annectens (assembly GCF_019279795.1). Lineage (NCBI taxonomy): Eukaryota > Metazoa > Chordata > Ceratodontiformes > Protopteridae > Protopterus > Protopterus annectens. The sequence goes on along the minus strand of NC_056741.1, from coordinate 663,519,777 downwards.
TGAGGGCAGGATGTTAGTCAGGGTCATCAAGTTTGCATATACTACATGGTGTTACATTGCTTAACACATGGCAATCATGCCTCAAATGGGGCTGCAGGGCTGTCTATGTTGGATGCACATACTACACTCCCTGTACATGTTTGAAAGCAGGTTGTGTCAACTTAGGCATCCCTTTTAGCTATTTGCTGCATTATTTTAAAATCTGCACTTAAAGTTATTTAGTCAAATTTGATCAAAAGTTTGTTTGTTTGTTTGTTTAATTTAACTGTTGAGGCTGCCCACTAAAGTGTGCTAGCCTGTGTAACTGATTTATCACTGTTTCTGCATTTTCTGTGTGTTTCTACCAAAAAAACAAAAAAACAAAAAAATAATCCTTGTTTAACCGCCTCTCCTCGACTAGTTTAGACCAGTTTACAGGCATTGCTGTATTCTGGGCTGTGGTGTAGTTCCTGTGTTGTCCATTACCTTACTTGGATAGAAGGAAGTTTCTTTGCTCACCAGTGGGAGTGGGGTGCCTTGAGCAGCCTACCTGTCCCTGTAGGAAGTGACCTCAGCACAAGAGCTGTAGTAATTGGATGTTTTGGACCATTTCTAGCTCTTTTGTAGTTCCCTGTTTAAAATCTGCCTCTGGGCATTTTTTTCTGGCTATACTGCTCAGACAAGCTCCTCGTGGTCCTGCAGAGTGGTCCTAGCTACAGAGAACTCAGAAAAGTGACTACTTTCTGGATTTAAGTATCTTTGCTGTTTTTTTACTTGGAATAGCTTCTGTAGCTTACCCTGAACAAGCTTAAACTGTTTTTTAGCTGTTTGCTGCATTATTTTAAAATCTGCACTTAAAGTTACTTTTTAGTCGAATTTGATCGAAAGTTTGTTTGTTTGTTTGTTTAATTTAACTGTTGAGGCTGCCCACTAAAGTGTGCTAGCCTGTGTAACTGATTTATCACTGTTTCTGCATTTTCTGTGTGTTTCTATCAAAAAAAAAAAAAAAAAAAATAATCCTTGTTTTCCTACCTCTCCTCGACTAGTTTAGACCAGTTTACAGGCATTGCTGTATTCTGGGCTGTGGTGTAGTTCCTGTGTTGTCCATTTCCTTACTTGGATAGAAGGAAGTTTCTTTGCTCACCAGTGGGAGTGGGGAGCCTTGAGCAGCCTACCTGTCCCTGTAGGAAGTGACCTCAGCACAAGAGCTGTAGTAATTGGTTGTTTTGGACCATTTCTAGCTCTTTTGTAGTTCCCTGTGTAAAATCCACCGATAGGCATTTTTTTTTCTGGCTATACTGCTCAGACAAGCTCCTTGTGGTCCTGCAGAGTGGTCCTAGCTACAGAGAACTCAGAAAAGTGACTACTTTCTGGATTTAAGTATCTTTGCTGTTTTTTTACTTTGAATAGCTTCTGTAGCTTACCCTGAAAAAGCTTAAACTGTATTTTTAGCTGTTTGCTGAATTATTTTAAAATCTGCACTTAAAGTGACTTTTTAGTCGAATTTGATCGAAAGTTTGTTTGTTTGTTTAATTTAACTGTTGAGGCTGCCCACTAAAGTGTGCTAGCCTGTGTAACTGATTTATCACTGTTTCTTTATTTTCTGTGTGTTTCTATCAAAAAAACAAAAAAACCCAAAAAAATAATCCTTGTTTTCCCGCATCTCCTCGACTAGTTTAAATCAGTTTATAGGCATTGCTGTATTCTGGGCTGTGGTGTAGTTCCTGTGTTGTCCATTACCTTACTTGGATAAAAGGAAGTTTCATTGCTCACCAGTGGGAGTGGGGAGCCTTGAGCAGCCTACCTGTCCCTGTAGGAAGTGACCTCAGCACAAGAGCTGTAGTAATTGGTTATTTTGGACCATTTCTAGCTCTTTTGTAGTTCCCTGTTTAAAATCCGCCTCTGGGCATTTATTTCTGGCTATACTGCTCATACAAGCTTTTTGTGGTCCTGCAGAGTGGTCCAAGCTACAGAGAACTCAGAAAAGTGACTACTTTCTGGATTTAAGTATATTTGTGGTTTTTTTACTTGGAATAGCTTCTGTAGCTTACCCTGAACAAGCTTAAACTGTTTTTAGCTGTTTGCTGAATTATTTTAAAATCTGCACTTAAAGTTACTTTTTAGTCAAATTTGATCGAAAGTTTGTTTGTTTGTTTGTTTAATTTAACTGTTGAGGCTACCCACTAAAGTGTGCTAGCCTGTGTAACTGATTTATCACTGTTTCTGCATTTTCTGTGTGTTTCTATCAAAAAAACAAAAAATAATCCTTGTTTTCCCGCCACTCCTCGACTAGTTTAGACCAGTTTACAGGCATTGCTGTATTCTGGGCTGTGGTGTAGTTCCTGTGTTGTCCATTACTTTACTTGGATAGAAGGAAGTTTCTTTGCTCACCAGTGGGAGTGGGGAGCCTTGAGCAGCCTACCTGTCCCTGTAGGAAGTGACCTCATTACAAGAGCTGTAGTAATTGGTTGTTTTGGACCATTTTGAGCTCTTTTGTAGTTCTCTGTTTAAAATCCGTTTGCAGCTTTTGTGCGATTATAGCTTAAGCGCCGGTTAAACAAGGTTAAACTTCTTCTGGCTCAGCCAAGTCTGCTCTTTAAATTTTCCCTTAAGGAAGCTCTACGTTTAGTATAATCAGACTACTCACTATATTATAAGCCTAGCACTTGTTCTCAAAACTTCTCTACTAAGTAAGCACTCTCGTACTAAGTAAAGCACTACATCCACCTACCACCCTGTGAATATCCACTTCCCTTAAAGGCACAGCACTCCCTTATACTGTTATAGCATGTCAAGTGGTAGATTACTGGCGTCCTCTCCAGTTCAGCTGGTTAATCTGGATATCTTGAGACAATGCTACAATTGTCTCATGTACACAGACAACCCTCTCCTCCTCCCAACAAGCACAAATACATGTGAGAGATGCAACTATATAGCCAAACTGGAGGCTGAACTCTCTCAACTCAGGGCTGGCATGACCAGACAGGAGGAGATGGTAACCACACACACAACAAACCCAGTCCCACATAGACCTACCACAACTGCAAACCAAACACATAAAAATACAAAGACATACTCAGAGACTCTAATAAAAAACTTACCAAAACAACAGAGGCTCCCAAAGCAGACATCCAAAAATCCACCACCTCAAAACAAAACACATGCAACACATACTTCAATAAATCAGTCTGCCAACCAATCACAGCCCTTAAGGCCAAACACCATGCCTGATACACTAGTAATAGGTGACTCTATAGTCAGACACACTGATGTCCCGCTTACCAGGCTGAACAAGGAGAGGGTGACTGTGAGCTGCCTATCGGGAGCTAGGATCCGCCACATAACACACACACTCAGGTTACTCCAAAGCAAGTACAAATATGACTCCGTCATTGTCCATGCTGGCATGAATGACCTGAGACGTACCTCCCTGGACTACATGAAAAGAGACATAGAGGAGCTCTCCGATTATGTAGCCCAGGCTGGTATGACCCTGACCCTGAGCAGCATCTTGCCCTCACCAAAAATGATGCCACAATACAAAGACAAGATGATCAGCTTTAATAATTGGCTCAAGTACTGGTGTCATTCTAAGGGGATCCAATGTCTGTCTGCCTGGGATGACATGTTGGACAAGCCATGCTGCTTCGCAAGGGATGGCTTGCACATGTCACCACTGGGCTTCCGGATATTGGCTAAGGCTCTTGCCACCCCCATAGTGCCTTTTTTTAGGCAAGGCTCAAAAGACAAACCCACCTCCTTAGAAAACAAAAATGGAAAAAAAACTAAGGGTAATGCTGCTCAACACCAGAAGTCTAAATCTCAAGATGCAGGCACTCGATGCACTCCTCAGTATGGAGAACATCGACGTCTGTGCAATAACTGAAACCTGGTTCAAGGCTCCTGAGAACACCCCAGCGCTACCAGGCTATACCTCGTATCATGCTTTTTGGCCTCAAAACCCAGGCTGAACCACAAAGGGAGGGGGAGTGTCCATATTCATCAAGGACACCCACACCTCCAGGTTAGTAGCAACACATGAAGCATCAGAGACCATACAGGTGCAACTAAGCATAGGCAAAACTGCTATACAACTGGTAGCATGTTACAGACTACCCTCCCAATCTCAGGAATCCCACTCAGCCTTCCTGAAGACATTGGAGGATATGAATGTATCACAAAATACCATCATACTGGGAGACTTCAACTACCCTAACATAGATTGGGTATATTATTCTAGCCCTAACACCCTAGCCCAAAGGTTCCTGGAATTCATAAATTCAAATGCACTGGAACAACTAGTTACCTCTCCCACTAGGGAAAATAATATACTAGACCTGATCATCACAAACATGGGGACAAAATGCTCCACACCGGAGGTATACCCCTCACTAGTGAGATCTGACCACAAACTAATCACCCTGGATATACATATCCCACCTCCACCCCCAGCACAAAAGACCAAAGTGAAAAAAATCTCAAAAGCAGACTTCACTCTTCTTAAGACTGCGATGGTATCCTTTAAGCCCACTGGGCCAGTGGATACCACATCCCACAATGCTGAATCCTTCACAAATGCTTTCTATGGACATCTCCAAGAATGCATGGATCATGCTATCCCAAATAAATCCAAGTCCCTCTCCACCAAAGGCAAGCGTCCTGTCTGGTTGACCTCAGCTATTAACAAATTGTATAACAAAAGAAGGAAGCTACTGCACGTCAGAGCAAAATCCCATAAAGGGAAGACATCTCTGATCAACATTAGCAGAAAACTACATTCTCTCATAAAAACATCCAAGGCCAACTTTGAGAGAAAAATCACTAAGGACACTAAAGATAACCACAAAGCCTTCTTCAGCTATGTTAGAAACCTGGGCAGAAACCCTCAGATATGCTCAGAGTTAGTTCACAACAACAAAAAATACACTGACCCCACAGATATTGCCAACATTCTGGCTGACAGGTTCATTGCAAATTTCTCCCCTCCCTCACCCCCAAAAGAAGAAATACTTATCCCAGCTGAATGTAATCTCCCTGTCATCTCAGATGTCCAAGTGAAAACCGCCCTCAACAAAGCTAAAAACACAGCATCAATGGGACCTGACGGTATCCCGGGTTGCGTGCTACGTGAACTCCAAGAGGAGCTAAACCCGCACATAAAAATGCTATTTAACCTTAGCCTTACTACAGGATATGTACCTGAACACTGGCGTACAGCAACAGTGGTCCCACTCCACAAAGGGGGTACCTCTACAGACCCTGGGAACTACCGCCCCATAAGCTTAACCAGCCTGGTCTGCAAAGCTATGGAAAGAATCAATATGGAACTCATAAACAGAGACATAGGGGACCTACAGACACTTGACCCCACCCAGTTCGGCTTTGTAAAGAGCAGATCCGGCCTTTTGAACCTGGTTGACTTTTTCAAAATAGTCACTAGAGCCATTGATGAGGGCAAAGCAGTCCATACAGCCTACCTGGACTTGGCTAAGGCCTTCGACACAATACCCCACTCAGGCATCATAGATAAGCTCAACAGCTTAAACGTAAACCCTTATGTCACTAGATGGGTTGCAAACTGGCTAAAGGACAGAACCTATAAAGTTAAAATCACTGGAGCAATGTCAGACTCAAAGCCAGTCACAAGTGGTGTCCCACAGGGATCTGTCCTGGGACCCCTCTTGTTCGGCATTTATTTCTCAGATGTTAAAGCAAACATGGGAGGGTTGTGGCTGACAAAGTTTGCAGATGACTGCAAACTAGGTGCCATAGTCGATACACCAGTGGACACATACATCCTACAAAAAGGCCTCACAGAAATGGACAACTGGTGCCGGAGTCACGGCCTTAAATTAAATGCCAAAAAATGTATAGTCATCCCCTTTGGGAAAAACAAAGTACCCACAAATTATCACATAGACAGCAACCCACTGAGTATGGAAAAAGTAATCAGAGACCTAGGGACCCAAGTCGACAGCAACCTCTCATTTGACACCCACATTGCCAAAGTGGTTAGAAAAACATTCTACCTTGCACACCTCATCATGAAGGGATTCACATCCAGATCCAAGGATGTCATTGTACCCCTATACTCCTCCCTCATCAGACCCATGATTGAGTACAATGCCCCATTTGGTATGTACCTCACCCGGCATTTGCAACAGCTGGAGAGACCACAAAAGTACCTCAACAAGAGGATCAAGGGTCTCCAACATATGTCTTATTCTGCCAGACTAAAGAAACTTCAGCTCTATTCAGTAACATACCGTCTGCTCAGAGGTGATCTCTGCCTGACATACAAGGCCATGTCCAATCAGGATCCGATGGACATGCTCCACCTCAAAAAATCCAAATTCATCAGGGCCATGAGAGCTAAAGACTTAAACCTCGGCACAAGTATGAATAGGACCTGCTGGAGGGATAGATTCATAACCCAGAGGCTTCCCATGCTTTGGAACAAAATCCCAGTTCATGTTAGGCAGAGCCCCTCACTGATTCTCTTCAAGAGAAATCTTGATGAGTGGATGGGAGATCGTAAGTTTACCCCAGGGGTCACATCTGTGTCACTGCTAGACAGGGGCACAGTAAACTAATTCTATTATATAAGGGGACTTTCATTGTGTCACTACTAGACAGAGGCACAGTATTCTAAATTTATTCTGTACATTTCTGTACCATTTCATGGGGTGGCAAAAGCCACATCACTATGGCTAGGCTTACAAATGCCCCAGGGCAGATAGCCTAGTACTAAACTATGAAACTATGAAACTATATGTGTGAGTCAGATAGAGGTGTCATTTCCAGGGTTCCTACTGAGCCAGTGTATGTGCTATGCATTGCCGCTTAGCCAAGGCCAAGGCATAGTGGGCATGCCTCCTTCTGCCTACTGGGGCAGGCTCAGGTTGTTTCTTCTCCGAGTCACGCTCTGCCTGTGATTGGCTTGGCAATGGTGGGGGGCTGTTTGGCCCAGCCCTATGCTGGTCCTGCTGCAGCTGTTTTTGCAGAATCATATTATGTAGCATAGCACATACCATGACAATTTGGGTACATGTAGTTGGTGAGTACTGCAAGGCTCCACCAGATGTGTCCAGGCACCGGAACTGTGACTTGAGCAGCCCAAACACACGCTCGGTTACATTTCGTGTTTGTGCGTGTGCCTCATTATGGCGTTCTTGTTCAGGTGTTTGTGCATTTCTGATGGGTGTCATCAGCCACGGCTCCAGTACGTAGCCAGCATCCCCCACTAAGTGACCATGTGGGATGTCCCCATTGGCAAATGTCTAGTACAGCTGCGTCAAATGCCAGATATGGGAATCATGGTAGCTTCCAGGGCAGCCTGCACACACATTCATTATTATGCCCTGGGCATCACACATGACCTGGCAGTTGATGGAGGGGAAGACCTTGTGGTTAATGTAGGTGCTACCCCGCTCACCAGCTGGTGCTTTGATGCATATATGCATGCAGTCTATTACACCCACTACCTCAGGGTATTCCGCTATTTGCTGGAAGAGATGCATATTGCTGGCCAATACCTCACGGGAATTGGGGAAATATACATGATCACCGACATATGCTGACATGGCATCCAGGAACTGGTGCAGTACCATGGATGCTGATGCCTGTGATATCCCCATCATATCACCAATTGGTCTCTGGAAGGTACCTGTTGCTAGTATTCTTAGGCCAACATATACCTTGGTGTCCACTGGGATGGGTTCCCCTCTGTTGGCTCTGTGTGTGAGGTGTGGCCTGCACAGCTCAACAATTTGCTGTAGGAGGTCTCTGTCCACTCTATAGTGCTCCACTATCTCCAGCTCATGTAACCCCTGGTAGGTTACCCTGGGCCTGTACACTCTTCTCTGTCTCCTCACTGTGGGTTGTCCGGCAGCATTTGCATAGTCACCACCCTCAGCAAGTTGCATATGTCTCCTTATAACAGCTATGGCAGCCCCTAGCATTTTTGGTCTGAGTGAAGCTTTTTCAGTTTGAACTTCTAATAGCTTACTCCTCTGTTGCAGTGTCTCTTGAGAGAAACATTCTGCACTGTTGTTTGCAGAGTTTTAAGTGCTGGGCTGGGCTACTGTTCTGCCTGTGTAATTGCCTTCTTCTGATTGTTTTCACCTGCTAGCTCTGCCAGTAATCCCTGCTAGCTTCCTATTGTTTCTCATGCTTCCTCTTTCTCTTCTGTTTCCTCAGGGGGGAGTGATGCGCATACCAGTGAAAACACGCTCACAGCAGCTAACACGCGTGCACACATGCTTAGACGGACTAGAATCTGCTTATTCTGGTTAAAACGCAAGCACACTAGTGCAAACAAGCTTACAGGTGTTTAAACAGGCTCCTACATGCTTACTCTGCTTTAAACACGAGCACTGATGATTACACGTGCGCACTCTCTCTTACTTGTGCCTACCAGCGCGCACACACATGCATGCACGCCCTGCAAGAAACTTTGGTGTTATCCATAGTATACACCTTCCATTTCTAGGCTTTCCCATGCCTACTTGTTGACACTCCTCTTTCCATGATGTGTGACTGACATCTTTCACATGCCACTGTGCTCCAATGAGCTGCATTTCTTTCATACTTTCCCCCCTGTGATGTCACCTATCTCCTACTCTGTTACTCCCCCTAATCCTACTCCTACACTGCACGGAATGTGCTCATTTCCTATGTGACAGTACGATTCACTATCTTACCACTCATTTACATAGGATTGCCTACTAATGCTTAGTTACATGTCTTACACTCACCTTCCCCCCTTAGCAACTGCTATTCGGTGGCCATGTTGTTTTAGCCTGCTATTCCCTTACATTGTAAATTCATGCTTTGCATGGGTTTAATTTTTTTATTTTTCTGTTTTTTTATAGCACAGCCCATTTGCGCGGCGCTGCGCTACTTTTAAACATCGGCGGTCGCCGAAAAAAAAAAATTATTTTATTTTTGCATCAGGGTACGTTGCCAGTGGCCACATATTTGGCCATTGGCCTGCTGCCTGGGACATTTGCAACCTTTATTTGGAGCTGACAAGGCTCCATTGTGTTATTTGCAGAACGGTTCTCAGTTATCAACTGAGTACATTTCTACAGATAACACGGCTCTTACACGGGGAGGTTTCTGCTTCCTGAATCACGAAATTACCTCATTTGCATGCCTTTCGGCTGCAAGTGAGGTCATTAGCATATCCACGCACTGTCCGTGTAGGAGCCGTTTTTGGTGCTCTCTTACACGCACATACAGGCTGTTCCTGGATCGCGATGGCTGCATGGATTCTTACACTACTCTTAGACTGTGTGCAAGCCATCGTGAATCCTGCTGCATATTTTTCCAATAGTATTTACAATAATACTGATAGCCATAAGAGCACCATACATAAAGATGGCAGTTTACATTATTTGACTACATATTTTTTATGTTTTATTTTTATTTTACATTTGTTGACCGGGCTAGTCTGGCTGGATACATGTCCATTTTCAGCAGAGGCCCGAGGAGAAAAGCTCCACTAATATACTAGTAGCTAACAAATAACAAAAGTATACAAAGCATGCAAGCAAATAAAGGAACAATTATCATGTAAAGTAGTGCAATGCAGAGGCAATTTAACAAGACATAAACAATAGTAAGGAATCTTTATGACTTAATATTTGCTAGAGTAAGACTGCTAAAAAATGAAGAAGGGAGAAAATAGTGACACATGGAGAGTCTATAAATATTTACATCATTAACAAATTAGTAGCAGACATGTTGTGCCGGGTACTACTTTTAGGATAGAGATTTGCACAGAAGAGATCAGCATCTAAGTTAGCTAAAAGGAGAATTGACAGGTTGCAGTGTTATGGCAAGTAAAGGAAGAAGAGCTAGTATAGGAGAAATTAACAAACCGGTGAGTTGCTAGGTCTACTACACTAGAGGGATAGAAGTAGCGATAGAGGGCAGGTAGAAGTGCAAAGGAGGGTATTGGAGAGAGGGATTGTTTCCTGAGCTCAGTCAGGATTAGAGCATGGGCATAGCCAGTGGGATTGCAAATGGTTCATATATATAATATATATACACATATAATGTATATACTTGATCTTTGAAGGATATAGTTAGGAATAAATGGGGAATTTTAAAGGCAATACCTGAACTGAGATCTTACATTGGTGATGAACCACGTTTTACATAAAAAACTGTTATAATCTAAATACTTGTTTATGTTATAAGTATATGAGATCACCTGTTTCTACCATTAATAATAGATCAGGAACTTTCCCCTGTTATAATTGCTGTTGCTGTGAATTTACTTGTACACATGATAGTTTTTTTTGCATCCACAGACCCCCCAAAGAATATTTCTTTAGATGTTTTGCGACCAGTAATACATACAATATCGTTTATTTCGTAAGCTGTAAATAACATGCAGCCTTTTATGTAGGTAAATCCCACAGAAAATTAAAAGATTGTATTATTGAGCATAAATCTGATATTGATCTATATCAATGCCTTAGCCAAAACCATGTAGACAATGGGAATGAGCATGTCTTTCACTTAGGGTCATAGAAATTAGGAGGTGATTTGGATAATAGGCTTGAAATGTATGAATATAAGTGGATAATTTTGCTCCAGGTGGACAAGAAGCCTGGAATCAATGCAACTGTTAGTTTGAAACCTATACTTAAACACAAACAAATGTGCCTAAAATAGATATATTTTAACTGAACATAATGTTGTAGATTTAATAAAACAAAGTAATACACTCAATGAAGTAAATGTCTCACACCAACCATAAAAAATGAATAAAAAACAAGTAAAAGTCCTTTGGTGGAGCAACCATGCATAGCTAGTTGAAAATCAATGACAAACGATACTGCTGATGTTAAAACCAATTTAATAGTGTGCACAGGTAAGCGCTTTCACAATTGCTTCATCAGACCAAAAAAACACACATTAACAAACACACCCTTTATAACCCCTAAGCAATAATGACGTAAGCACAATATTAACTCTTTGTATATGTGTGTATATTATATGTTAGAAGCATAACTTAAAAGTATATGAAATGGCAAACATATTCATAATATAAATAGAACTGGAGTATCTACTACTCTATAATTCTATATTGAAGCTTGGATACAATCCTAAATAATAAAACACATATATAATTTCTCATACCAAAATATATGAATAAACACTTAAAAAAAATATATATATATATATATATATATATATATATATATATATATATATATATATATATAAAGAAAGAAATACTTGAATACTCTAGAAATTACATGAAAATATAAAAAAGTATTCTATATATATTATAACAGAAAACATTCTAGGTATATAAATCTATAGAATACCTTTATTTACGAGATTTTAAAACAGGTTTCAGAGAAGCCCTCTCATTTAACCCATGGCCCCTATCAGCTCTGAGTTTTAAAGTCCAGGTCATTTCCCTTCTTTCAGTGCTATTCCTAATGTCACCTTGTCTAATAATGGGTAAAACAACATCTATAGCCATAAAACTAAATGTATGTGGTTCACCTAACATCATAACATGTTTGGCTAGGGCGTTGTTAACATAGTGCACTTTGATGACATAAAGATGTTCTCTTATTCTAGTACGAAATGTCCTATTAGTTTTGCCTATGTAAAATGATGAACATAGATTACATTAAGCTAAATAGACAATATGTGCTGTGCTACAATTGGCATCTAGTTTAAATATATAGGACTGTCCTGTGTCTGGCTGAATAAAACAACCTCTAGTGTTAATGTAACTGCAATAATTGCAGTGTCCACATGGGCTAGTTTTTGAAGTATGGTTTGGAATATTTCTATGTATGTTATAGCAGAGAATTCTTCTAAGATTAGGTTTATTTTTATATCTAAAAGAGGGTTTATTATTAACTATTTCCCATAAATCATCATTGGTAGTAAGAATCTTCCAATGATTATTAATTATGTTAAAACTAACTTTATTGTCATTAGTGTAATACATAGGTATTTTGACACCTTTGGGATCTTGTCTTACAACCCTGTAATACATTGCTCTGGTGGAAAAATAAGGTGCAGTTCTATCTTCCCTGATCAAATCCATATCTGCAAGACCACTTTCTATTTCAAAATCATTATAACCTTGATCTAACATCATCATCATTCTCTTTCGGCTTTTCCCGTTAGGGGTCACCACAGCGGATCATCTCTTTCCATTTCTTCCTATCCTCTGCATCTTGCTCTGTCACACCAACCGCCTGCATGTCCTCTCTCACCACGTCCATAAACCTTATCTTAGGCCTTCCTCTATTCCTCTTACCTGGCAGCTCCATCCTTAGCATCTTTTTCCCAATATACCCATCATCCCTCCTCAGCACATGTCCAAACCAACGCAATCTCGTCTCTCTTGCTTTGTCTCCAAACTGTCCAACATGAGCTGACCCTCTAATATACCGATTCCTAATCCTATCCATCCTAGTCACACCGATTGCAAATCTTAACATCTTTAACTCTGCCACATCCAGCTCTGACTCCTGCCTTTTTGTCAATGCCACTGTCTCCAACCCATATAACATAGCTGGTCTCACTACACTCTTGTAGACCTTCCCTTTCACTCTTACGGATACCGGTCTGTCACAAATCACTCCTGACACTCTTCTCCACCCATTCCACCCAGCCTGTACTCTCTTCTTCACCTCTCTTCCACATTCACCATTACTCTGAACTGTTGATCCCAAGTACTTAAACTCGTCCACCTTTACCAACTCTACTCCCTGCATCCTCACCATTCCTCTACCCTCCCTCTCATTTACACACATATATTCTGTCTTAGCCCTGCTGACCCTCATTCCTCTGCTCTCTAGAGCATATCTCCACCTCTCCAGAGTCTCCTCAACCTGATTCCTACTCTCACTACAGATCACAATGTCATCTGCAAACATCATAGTCCACGGGGCCTCCTGTCTGATCTCATCTGTCAACCTGTCCATCACCACTGCAAATAAGAAAGGACTCAGAGCTGATCCTTGATGTAATCCCACCTCCACCTTAAACGGATCTGTCACTCCCACTGCAGTCCTCACCACTGTCACACTACCCTCGTACATATCCTGTACCACTCTTACGTACTTCTCTGCCACTCCCGACTTCCTCATACAATACCACAACTCTTCTCTAGGCACCCTGTCATATGCTTTCTCCAAGTCTACAAAGACACAATGCAACTCCTTCTGACCTTCTCTGTATTTCTCCATCAACACTCTCAGAGCAAACATTGCATCTGTAGTGCTCTTTCTTGGCATGAAACCATACTGCTGATCACTAATCATCACCTCCCTTCTTAACCTTGCTTCCACTACTCTTTCCCATAACTTCAAGCTGTGACTAATCAGTTTTATCCCTCTGTAGTTACTGCAGCTCTGCACATCACCCTTATTCTTAAAGATAGGTACCAAAACACTTTTTCTCCACTCCTCAGGCATCCTCTGACTTTCCAAAATTTCATTAAACAATCTTGTTAGAAATTCCACTGCCATTTCTCCTAAGCACCTCCATGCTTCCATTGGTATGTCATCAAGGCCAACAGCCTTTCCATTTTTCATCCTCTTCATAGCTGCCCTTACTTCCTCCTTGCTAATCTGTTTCACTTCCTGATTCACTATCCCCACATCATCCAACCTTCTCTCTCTCTCATTCTCTTCATTCATCAGCCTCTCAAAATACTCTTTCCATCTACTCAACACACTCTCCTCTCTTGTGAGTACCTTTCCCTCACTATCCTTTATCACCCTTACATGCTGCACATCTTTCCCAGCTCTGTCCCTCTGTCTAGCTAATCGGTACAGGTCCTTTTCTCCCTCTTTAGTGTCCAATCTCTTGTACAACTCTCCATATGCCCTATGCTTAGCTTTCCACCTCTCTCTTTGCCATCGCCTCATCTCCTTATACTCATGTCTACTTTCTTCATCTCTTTGACAATCCCACTTCTTCTTCGCCAGCCTCTTCCTCTGTATACTCTCCTGTACTTCCTCATTCCACCACCAGGTCTCCTTGTCCTCCTTCCTCTGTCCAGATGTCACACCAAGCACCTTTCTAGCAGTCACCCTTACTAGTTCTGCTGTAGTTACCCAGCTATTCGGTAACTCTCCACTGCCTCCCAGTGCCTGTCTTAACTCTTCCCTAAACTCCACTTCACAATCACCCTTTTTTAACTTCCACCATTTAATCCTTGGCACAGCTTTCACATTCCTCCTCCTCTTCTTGATCACCAACGTCATTCTACATACCACCAATCTATGCTGCTTAACTACACTTTCCCCTGCCACCACTTTACAGTCTCCAATCTCCTTAAGACTGGCCCTCCTACATAGTATATAATCAACTTGTGAGCATCTTCCTCCACTCTTGTACGTCACCCTATGCTCCACCCTCTTCTTAAAATACGTATTCACCACAGCCATGTCCATCCTTTTAAAATCCACAATCATCTGACCTTCTGCATTCCTCTCCTTAAATCCATACCTACCCATCACTTCCTCATCCCCTCTGTTCACTTCACCAACATGCCCATTAAAGTCCGCTCCAATCACTAGTCTCTCACCCTTGGGTACACTCACCACAACTTCATCCAACTCACTCCAAAATTTCTCTTTCTCTTCCACACCCAACTTGAGGAGCATATGCACTAACAACATTCATCATTACACCATCAATTTCGAGCTTCATAAACATCACTCGGTCAGACACTCTCTTCACGTCTAAAACACTCTTGGCATATTGTTCCTTTAGTATAACCCTACCCCATTTCTCCTGCCATCCACACCATGATAAAACAATTTGAACCCGTTTCCTAAACACCTGGCCTTACTTCCCTTCCATCTGGTCTCTTGCACACACAATATATCAACCTTCCTTCTCTCCATCATATCAGCTAGCTCTCTTCCTATACCAGTCATACTGCCAACATTCAAAGTTCCTACCCTCACTGCTACACTCCTAACCTTCCTCCTATCTTCCTGCCTTGGACGCCTTGCCCTCCTCTTCTCCTTCGGCCAACAGTAGCCCAATTTCCGCCAGCACCCTGTTGGCTAACAGTACTGGTGGCGGTCGTTGTTAACCCGGGCCTCGACCGATCCGGTATGCAATTATGAAAAGTTCTCCGCATCAGTAATTTTTGGCAGAAGTTTTACGCCGGATGCCCTTCCTGACGCAACCCTCCCCATTTATCCGGGCTTGGGACCGGCACAAAGAAATGCACTGGCTTGTGCATCCCCAGTGGCTGGGTTATTATAACCTTGATCTAACAACCTGTTCTTAAAATCAAATATTGCTTGTTGATAGCCAACATCCGTGGCATTCAGGAGCGATATTCTCATACCTTGTCCCCTTATGATGTTCTTAAAAATATATTGGGGATGCATACTTCGTCTATACAGTAGGGTATTCCTGTGACACTGTTTCCTATATACACATGTATTGACAAAATTGTCTATAACTTTTTCTGTGTATACATCCAAGTATTCTATATATACATTAAAATAACTGTGTGTAAATTTTAAATAACCTGTCATTCTATTTATGTCAATTATGAACAACTCTAGTTCTTCCACTTTGCCATGCCACCAGGGCAATGTATGACAGGGTTGTAAGACAAGATCCCAAAGGTGTCAAAATACCTATGTATTATATTATATATGTATAGATTAAGTGTTTATTCATATACTTTGGTATGAGAAATTATATACGTGTTTTAATATTTAGGATTGTATCCAAGCTTCATTATAGAATTATAGAGTAGTAGATACTCCAGTTCTATTTATATTATGAATATGTTTGCCATTTCACATACTTTTAACTTATGCTTCTAACATATAATATACACACATATACAGAGAGTTAATACTGTGCTTACATCATTATTGTTTAGGGGTTATAAAGAGTGTGTTTGTTAATGTGTGTTTTTTGGTCTGATGAAGCTATTGTGAAAGCGCTTACCTGTGCACACTATTAAATTGGTTTTAACATCAGCAGTATCGTTTGTCATTGATTTTCAACAATTGATGCATGATTGCCTCCATCAAAGGACTTTTACTTGTTTTTTTATTCATTTTTTATTGCTGGTGTGAGGCATTTACTTCATTGAGTGCATTACTTTGTTTTATTGTTCTTATTACTTATTTTACACTCGCTGGGGACATGGCAGATGGTTCCAGTGTTAACGGCAATCTTGAACTGGATTATAGGTCCCCTGAGCCAGCTAGAAAAATAGAGGTAGTTGCTGAAGTAAATAGACCAATTGTGTCTACTCAAATTGAATTTCAACCAATAGGATCATCTGGGGGAGGCAAAAGCCTACTACAGAAGTTCACAGCCTGTCTAAGAAACGATGACAACCCATTCTTTTTGTTTGAGGCTAATTGTAAAGATTTGGCGGTTCCAGATGATACAGCCGAGGTTCCGGATATAAATCCCCATAAGTAGACATCTTCAAAATTCTTAAACCCCTCGGTACTATCCTTCTATTAATGCAGACCTCGAAAGTGCAGAAATTGAATTTAGAGGTGAGCTTTAATTACATTAATTTACTTATTGACTTCTTCAAACCAGAAGAAGAGAAGTTAAAAACATTTATTCTAGAGCAACAGGAAGCATTATATGAACGTTATTCACCTGTCATAATAGATTGTGCTCTCAGTATTGTATTAGATGGCATTTTAATTTATGAAAGGTGCTTACTACAACAGAAGCACGCTAAATTGATAGAGATACTAAAGGTTTTAGGGAAGGCCATGTCTTCACCTGGCCTAGAGTTAATCGTGTCATGGGACAGAATAATTATGGGAGAGCTAATGTGGCTAGTACATCTAATGGAAAGCAAATGGGTAATACTAGTGCAGCACAGAACATTAAATCAGTCCATAAACAGACATCTGACATTCCTGCAACAACTGCATTGACTGCTAATAATAATATTCGCTACTCTACTTCCAAACTCCTAATACAATTACAATTCCGACAGATAAAGTTATTGAAAGCCCGCATCCTTCCATGCCTTCATTAACAGCTACACAGGATGAACGGCTTTTGAATAATAAAGATGACATCACTGACGTGTTTTGTAATAAACAACAAGTAGTTAGACCTAAGATTCCTTTAAGTAATAGGAATGGCAAAGACTGTATTTCAACTAACTCTATGGGTTTTCCACAGTTCACCCTTCCCATATCTATGGAGAAGAGGGTAAGGAGAGATTGCTCCGTCAGTCATGGCAGGATGAAGTGGAAACATTCGACAGAAAGACAACCAAATCAGTCTCTCAAAAGGATGTGGCAACGGACAGGCACAGTCTAGTTCAGAATATTTCTAAAAGGACATTAGATTTTGATGAAATCAATGTGTTAAATAAAGGTTTAAATTTTCTTCCGACTAGTACTAACAATTTAACTGATGTATTGATTGACATTAAAATGTTCTTAAGGAATGTTTTGTTACAGCATGAGTTTGGAACATGTTCTTGTGATAAAAAATTTTGTTTTTGAAAACCCAGTACTTATATTTCTAATAACCATCCTTTAGTAGATGTGTTTTACAGAATGGTTGAAGATGATTTACATGACTATTATGGAAATGGTAAATCTGACAAGTTTCAGAAGAGGTTTAATAACTTCACTGTCAGAGACAGGAATGCTTTATTTAGATTACAGAACTATTCCACCATAACCATTAGACCAGCGGACAAAGGTGGTCCTGTTGTCGTGATGGATTATGAAGGATATCATGAAGCTATGCTTAGGATGTTGAGTGCTGATAAATATTACAGATTGATAAATAGTGAAAAGGTGGAATAAATCAAGCATAGAACATTGAATTTAATAGATGATTTAATTAAAAGTTTTGACATTACGTCAGAGTTAGGTAATTATTTAGTAGTGGAATATCCTATGATTCCTATTATACAGGGATTACTTAAGGTCCACAAGGATAGGGTTAATCCACCAATGAGGCCCATCATTTCAGGTAAAGGGTGGTGCACTGAACCCTTCTCTATTTATGTGGAGAAAGCCCTGAGACCAGTCTTGGATAGGACACTAAACAGTTTTTAATAGATCTATATAGTTTCACTAATGCTCATATGTTGAATTTAGATATATTATTTGTAACGCAAGATGTGCAGTCACTATTTGCAGTCATACCCAATGATTTGGGCATTGACTCAGTCAGAAGATATTTAATCAACCATGGTGATCTTGAGCATAGATATATAAACATAGTTTGTCGTTTCTTGGAAGTCATTCTAGAAAAGAACATTTTTGTATTTGATCCGGACCTTTATATTCAGTGTGATGGCATAGCTATGGGCACTTCTTGTGCAAACAGCTACGCCAACATGGTCCTGGCTCTTTGGGAAGAAGATTGTCTTTTCAACCATGTTTGATATAAATGGCATGTGTTATTTTACTGCCATTTTGTTGATGATGTCTTTCTTCTTTGACATGGCAAAGTGGAAGAACTAGAGTGGTTCATAATTGACATAAAAAGAATGACAGGTTATTTAAAATTTACACACAATTATTCTAATGTGTATATAGAATACTTGGATGTATACATAGAAAAAGTTATGGATGATTTTGTCAACACAGGTGTATATAGGAAACAGTGTCAGGAATACCCTGCTGCATAGACGACCCCCCAGATTCATGAAACTTCCGCCAGGCGCAGGCGTAGCGTATATGGAATAATGCCAAATATGTCCGCCAATCGATTCAGGTACGAATCAATTCCACGTGCACTACTGGCCTACGCCAGATCTGCGCAGCCCTCTGCATAGGTATGCAAATAACCCCATGAGCAGTGTCGCACCATGCTAATCAAGGCATACAGCGATTCATGAAGTGGTGCAGGCAATGTGTAAGCCCATGGAAATGTAAACCAAAAAACACGGTTTACATTTTCCCAAACAGAACATCAGAGCTATGGAAGCGGACCAGACTCATGCATTACAAAGTTAACATATGTCAATGGCTAAATACACAGCCAATGGCACAAGAAAAGATGCACAACACCTAAAAATCATTTATTGTCATGTCCACAGTAACGCACAGTACAACTGCAGGGCATGCGTGCGCAAACAGGAATACAAAGAAAATATATACAAATGTCATAAAATTGCAATGTAACACAAATCAGGATTTCATCATAATACGCAATGGTAGGCATGGTACAACAGAAGCAAGGCGCAAGAGTTGCCAAGGGCCCGCAACAGTGTTCGGCACTGTAACTATGAATTAGTAGTCAATGCCATGCAAATGCAGCAGATAATACTGAATCGCAAACGTCCCGCCAGATGAAGGATTTACCAGACGGCGCAGCGCTATAACACCGAGGAGTGTCTCAGAGGTGATACATGACATCAGCAGAGGGGTGTGCCACTGTATCAGTAAGCACATTGGAGCAATGCAAATCTGGCCTGGCTGTTGCTAAGCAAAGCTGCAGGACAGGGGTGGGTTGGAAGGTATAGAATAGTTTAGCTGAGAGCACACATGGTGCCCGAAAGTGCATGTGTACGGGGATAAAAACATGCCTGAAACCCGGTAAGTGGATGCACGCACCGCGAACAATAGCACAAACAGGAAGGTCAGGGGAAGAAAAGAAGGAAATGCCAAAGTAGGGTAATTGGCATACTACTGAGCAATTAACACCAAACAACTCACGGCAGCCAATTGACAGCAGTAGACAAGCCTGCATGCAGAAACCTGCAAAACAGGATAGGGGAGGCATAGGATTGCAAAGAAAGGAGAGGAGAAATTGGAATGCAACGATAGGAGAACTGTCATAGCACAGCAAAGCAAACCCACAGTAGACTGGCAATAGAACACATTACGCAAGATAAACTAGGTCTAGGGAAGTACAAATGAAAGCAGGCTGCTGGATGCATGCCAGCAAATGGTAGGTGTAACATGCACAAATGTAAAGTGAATGGCAGGAGGTAATTTACGGCAGCCAAATGTAATGCAACACCAAAGGCAGCACAATAGTGGTTCTGGTAATAAAACACAGAAGATACCCTGTAGCCATGGTTGTACATACACACCCTATGACATCATCAGTGTTTACAGCAAAATAGTATAGGTTCATAGGTTAGTACTAAGCTAACTGCCCTTGCAAGCCATTTTAAGCCTACCCAATTATCCCTTGTGAGACTCAAACCCTGCACCTTGTGTTTGTAAGACAAACACCTTAACCATTAGGCCACCCTCCCTCGTATAAAGTGTGAAAGCACCCAACACACACCTGTGTATTCCCAAACACTGCACCATAGGTGTAAACAGATGGGGAATTTTTAAAATGTACATGTTGGGAGCTGCCATAGCTGTGATTCAACAGCATGTGTTACAGATCGACGGTGTTGTGGAGCGTGATGCCAACAACCACCGTAGGCCTCAGAGGAGGAGAAGAGTGTTCAGACCAAGGGTAACCTACCAGGGGCTACATGATCTGGAGATAGCAGAGCATTACAGGGTAGACAGGGACATCTTACAGCAAATAGTAGAGCTGTGCCGGCCATGCCTGAGAACCAGAAACAACAGAGGGGAACCCATCCCAGTGGACACGAAGGTATGTGTAAGCTTGTGAATACTAGCCACAGGTACCTTTCAAAGGCCAACTGGAGATATAATGGGGATCTCACAGGCATCGGCATCCAGGGTACTACACCAGTTCCTGGATGCCATGTTACCACATGCCAATGAGCAGATATACTTCCCCCGAACTCAGGAGGAGTTGGCCAGCAATATGCGTCACTTCCACCATGTGGCAAACTACCCGGAGGTACTGGGTGCGATAGACTGCACACACATACATATCAAGACACCACCCGGTGAGTATGGTAGGCACTACATAAACCATAAGGGATTCCACTCCATCAACTGCCAGGTCGTGTGCAATGCCCAGGGCATTATCATGGATGTGTGTGCTGCAGCCCTGGAAGCCACCACGACTCCCATATCTGGCATGCCTCACAGCTGTATCAGGTATTTGTCAGGGGGGACATCCCACAAGGCCACCTTGTGGGGGATGCTGGCTATGCACTGGAGCCATGGATGATGACCCCCATCAGAAATGCACACACACCAATGCAAAAACACCATAATGAGGCACATGCACAAACCAGAATCATCATAGAGCATGTGTTCGGGATGTTGAAATCATGGTTCCAGTGCTTGGACACATCTGGTGGAGCCTTGCAGTACTCTCCAGGCACGTGTGCTCACATCTTCATAGTATGTGCCATGCTACATAATATGATCCTGCGGAAATAGCTGCAGCAGATTCAAAATGGGGGAGGGCCTCACAGCCCACCGCATTTGCTAAGACCAACACAGGCGCAGAGGGATCCAGACCACGGACACACTCTGCCAGCCCCAGTAGGCAGATGGAGGCATGCCCAATATGCCTACACCGGCAAAGAGGGAACGTATAGCACATAACCTGACAGTGTAGGCCCCCATGGACTGACCTCCACCTCTCCAACTGCACACACAGTAAAATGGATGGCACACAAACATGACCACCTGTATATTGTAATGTATAGGTGGCCCACTGTCGAATCCTACATAGGCAGCCCTCAAACATTGTACATGCAACAGCCATTGGAACACGGAATGTCAACACCTGCAGTACATGTGCCTATCAGCATCTGTCAGTGCTGTGTGTATAGGTTCTCAGGTACATTGGTAGGTACATGCCCAATTGTCAGAGGCACAACACCAAACGGGGCAAACAGTGTCTCCCGTCGCCACAACATCGAGTAAGCAACTGTCGCTTACTGGAGCAGAGGCAATCGCAGGAGCACATGTGTGTAAGCACTGTCCTTCACACACTCAGCATGGATTCCCCGCTGCGTTAACAAGGGGCTCCACATAATGTAATCATGGATATTGTGTCAAAGCAGGGGATGTACCCATGACAGGTATTTGTCACCCCAGCATGCTGCACCCACAGTCGTATGAAGGTGTAGCACATTATCAGGTGTAGCTCATTGTGATATACATACCCAATGCCGGAGTACATCCAGTAAACATCACATGGGCATACCATTAACTGGACTCATCAATATGCAAACTAACAGAGTTATCCATGTGAGTGCAGTGTGGAGTAACTGCTGTAGTGTACTCCACATACAAAATGACATAATACGTGTACAACCCCCAGATGTCCAAGTGGTATATACAGTGACCGTCGTGCATGTTCCCAGTCCCACGTCATGCAAGGGATGTAACGTAATCCCGGCGCACTGATAATGCATTCCTGATGCAGGTCATCAGAATATGTGTAGCACACGTTAGCGGGAATATGTGTTGCCCACTGCTGGTAAGTGATGCTTAAATACGACTATACGGATATGCACGAAACAGGGCTAAGCTTCACCGACCACTGCGCAGATCACGGTCAATGATGTACAGAACAGGTGAAACCAGCATTAGTCACCCCTGAACAAATAGCGCCTGCTCTGAAGGGTAAAACAACCACTGCCAGGAGTTGAACAGGCAATCATATATACAATCACCCAACACTATTGCTAGTCAAGATGTACGTACGGTAGGGTTGCCACATTTCAAATGACCAATGTGGGACATATGCCAGATGTCTGCAGGCGGACATATACACCCGGCCAGTACGAAAACCAGAACATCAGTGTTTTGCATAGATAAAAGCTTATTGTAGTAATGGTTGTAGGTACATGTTCCGTGTCCTGTAACATGTAGGTGATTCAGATACAGAATAAGTGTTGTATGCAACTATTACATAAACTATAGGGAATATGTTCATCCCAAAGTCGCAGGACATTTGCCATGTTCACAAATATTTTGCAGGACACAACTGCACAAAGAGGGACTGTCCCTCGCAAAGTGGGACGGGTGGTAATCCTAACCTATGGCAGGTGTGCAATGTGCAGGTACAGACACAAATGTGCGTAGTGCAGGAAACACAGTATACATGGACAAACACACAATGAAAGGTGTAGCATGCCTGTCACCACCCCTGTCAGAGATCAGAGATATGTGTATATATATATATATATATATATATATATATATATATATATATATATATATATATATATATATATATATATATATATATATATATATATATATATATATATATATATATATATATATATGATATATATGTATATATATGAAGAGTCACTGACATCTGCAAATATATAGATAGGTCAATGACATTCAAAACACCTTGGAGGTACAAATAAATAGGATACCGCCAACTATGGAATGTGTCACACACCGACACGCTTAACCATGAGGCTAAAAGACAGAAAGAACATAGTACTGGAACAGTAGAACTGCGAGCTATATGATGATAGTAAGGACATGTAGTCACCGCTGCCGGCGGTGTGGTCCACGTAGGTACCGTGTACAACTGTGTTTGTGAGTGATGTAGCCTGTGTATGTGTGTGTGTTGAGGGTGCCATGTGTGTTTCTGTGTGACTGTAATGTATGTGTGTGTGTGTCCGCTTCGTGTGTCTGTAGGTGCCAACTTGGAAGTAGATGATTATGGTAGGTGCGTGTATAGCTAGCTGTAGGCATGTGGTAAACACCTGTCCCACATTGGGAGGGACAGCCCCTCCCTGGGCAAGGTGTGTCCTGACATGAAACATTACAAAGGGCAACTGTCCGAGAGTTTAGGACATTAGTATGTCCCAAATATTATGCAATAGTTGCAGGAAAACGTCATGCCTGTATGTAAGAAACGGAAATGTTACATGCAAACTGATAAGTAGGCAAAGTCCAAGAACAATAGGTATGTAATGAGGATATAAGTATGTGCTATCCTGTGTACTGACCATGGCTATATGTCAGCCTGTAAACACCACTGTGTAATCTGCAAGTGTCCAACTATGGTCATATGAAAAGGTGGCAAGCCATGCCACAGAGGGTCAGACACCAACACCACTACAATAACTGCAAATATCTGGGACAGACATACACATGATAGCTGTCATTTAGAAATATCCCTGCACATATCGCCATACATCCGGAGGTATGGAAGTATCAACCTCACCTGCATACCATATAGAAACCAAATAACAACTGCCCAAAGTAAAATCCCGTAACAGAAGTCTACTAAGTGATAGCTCTTTAATTAGGGAAGGAGCCCACACACATATATATGGACTACGTAGAAATACAAGCCCAACAAAATCATATATGCTAAGTACACCTGCCTACATCCCCCACACTGGAAACAATAGCAATACAGACCGTAATTACAGCACAGACATCCAGTTAGTCAATTACATCTGCTGAACCGTTAACATACCTTGTGAGAGACACATTTAAAGGTGCCATGCAAAATTGTATCCGTTGTATAATGGAACAAACGGCGATGTTACAGGTGTTGTTTGCAATAGTCCATTATCAGATGGGAGCGATGACAGGTACAGTCACATGTAGAACCACATACTCAAGCCGTCACACGCAATCCACAGGGGACATGACTCCAAACTACACTTGGCTCTACACATAGCAGTTGCAATTCCACACAACAAAACACAATACAGGCGCCGTCTCCCTAAAGGTAGGGCAAATGGCCAACGCCCAAGTGGAGAATTCAATTATACCCCACTGTTGCCGCGTAATTGATGAATGGAGTAGCTGGACAGCTGAAGTGCACATAATTAGTCACACAGGAACACCAATTGGTGGCAGTAAACCACATGTTGCAGGTATCAATGTCTGTAAGGATGACTTGCCAGATATGCAAACCGTATGCTCATACTGTAAAACAGTTTAAAGAGTGATACAGAAGAGCGAGATAGAGATGAAATACCGGAACAATATCAAGGTATGTAGAACACTCGGTATGTAACTGTATGTATAGCATGTTCTGAATTAACTTTTGTCAGTGTATGTATAGCCTGGTTTGCAGTAATTAAAAGTGTCCACAGTGCATAAAGTGAGAAATGGTATTTATGTAGTGATGTCTTGCTGATCATACTAACGCTTGTAGAAGTTGTGCATCCAGCAGTGGGCTACAAAGTAAACAGGACAGACACCACAAGGGATGCAACATGAGGGCTTTAAACTGAACAATGCCATATGACCCACCGTCAGTGGCAGGGTATGTCCAACAAGTATGTGCCATAGCAGGGGATAGTATATGTGGATATACTGTAACAGTACGCATGTGTATGGGCATATAAAAACAATGACATGTCTAAGGTGGTCCCACTGTGCAAATATGCTTTGCATTATGGGATACCATGTAAAATATGTGTAATGTATAGTATAGTAGATTGATATGTCAGATATGCTACACAGGAAAACAGGCATATTATGCATACCAAAGGTATCGTATAGTGATGTGAGTAGCAGTTAATTAATTTATTTATAAACAGTTATGATGAAATAAATAATGTAATCCACTCTGTTCATTTGCAAAGGACGCAAACATTTCTCCCATACTAGAATAGCAGAAGAGATGTGACAGACAAACAAGAACATGATTGGCATGTACAATAACAGGATACATATGGCCTGTAGTCACGGGACATTGTAATAGCGTGACAGCTAATCTAAATGGAAGGGCTACTCCAGTAACCATGCACAAAGGACATGTAATAGCTCCACAGGTTCATAGTGGGGTACCATGCAGTCTGGCGAGTCTATGTGTAACAACAACTACAGTGTTCACAACAGTGGCACCTCTCTAGGGTAGTGTCCTGTGAACAGAAGAGCCATGTGTAACCTGCATCTCTGCACAGTACAGCCACTGCAGTGATCCCTGGCGTACATGTGTCCACCATCCACCAAGTGAGGTATCACATGAACAGTGCTACCGAGTGTCCCTGCGTGATATACATTGCAATCTTGTTCCAAAGCATGGTGAGTGTCCGGTCTGGGAATGCAACCCCCAAGCACATCCCACACATTGTTGTGTGTGTGCACATATCCATGAGCATGATGCTCACAGTGGCTATTGTTTATGTCATGTATGCGGAGTATATCCATTAACATAGTTGCAGACATGGGCCCTGTCTTTGCAGCAGAAGTCACCCCTGAGTATGTAGTCCGCAAATGTGTACAGATGTGTTGTCTGTACTTCAGCCACATACTTTAACTGTCATAGCTCAGTAAACGTCATGGCGTGTTAATGTTGTGTTATGTAAAGCTGTAGCTGTTGTGTAAGGTACACCCTAAGTGGGGTGTTGTACAATTGAATGTGTGTAGAAGTCCGGTGTTCAGAGGTACAATGGGTGCCTATGTACCAGCTACACACCCAGTACAGACAAGTGTGGACATGTAGAAGGATATCCACACCACAGTGGCAATGTGGTAATCACAGGAGTGTGTGCGACATACATGTGTAGTACGAACACGTGCAATGCAACATGTATGTAGGGGACTGACACCTATGTGATAACCAGTGGGTTGATGGTGCACTGCAAAGGTGATGTTCATACCTAGTGTCATGCAGGTTGAGGCCATGATGTTCATATCAGGTATCTGTCACAGTGACACCCGTATGGATGGGGTCAGTATCAGCTGGTGGATCAACAACGGTGCTTGTTATGCAGTGTTCTGTAAAGCTAGGCAGGGAAGGTCCCTCTGTGATAGCCTGTACCTCAGGGAAGCATATACCAAACATGAGGGCCCCATGACTGAGGACTGTGGTATGCCAAGTGTAACTGAAATGCAGTATGTGATATGGTATGCTAGCCTCAGTGTGTGTGTCCTGTCCATTAGCCACTTTGCATAACATCCTGAGACATATGTTTTGATGGGCAGGTGGATGTGTATGTTGTCAATACCAGAATGGAGAACGGTGCTGAAAGCCAGCAAGAGGACAATGTAGGCTGTGTGGACCCCCGTGTCGTCATCAACTACTCTGGTCACTGTATGAAAGGAGCACACCAGGTGTAGGAGGCATGCTGTGGCCCCAACAAGACCAACCCGGCTGGCATCAAAGGACTTGAGCCAACAAAGTCTCAGTGAATGATGTCCATGATGATGTGCCCTATAGCCGTGCAGAGCAGTCCAGTCAGGTGTGTAGGGCAATAGTCCCAGTCGTGCATTGTGGCACCATCTGTGTGGAGTGCAACTGTTGCTGTGTGCCAGTCAGGGGCCACAATGTCTGGTACAAGGCTATTACTGAATATGGTGTCCCAGTGGGGAGACATGTCGTTCAGAGGTTTGTGGACATCACAGCCTGGGATGTTGTAGGGTGACAAGGGGCCAGTGTCCCAGGACATATAGAGTGCAGGTCAGTACTGTGTAGGTGTGACCGCAGGGACACCGCAATGTTCCTGCAAGGAATGTGGCCCCATAGAGAGAGAGAGGGTGCAATGTTAGTATTGAAGCCATCAGACAGCATGTTGGCAACATCACCTGTTTCTGTCATGTTCCAGAGTGACAGTTGTATGTGTGAGTAGATGTGGGTATTGCATATGACTACTGACATACCACCATAATGCCTTGTGGTACATCTCGGAATGTGTCACAGTAATGTGTACGTAACTAATTACGGAGTATGTGATGAGGGATCCCATGGACCTACCGAGGCTGACCAGTTAGTTACCCCACCCATGGGAATGTACACCACTGTGCAACAGCCCCCACCTGTTGTTGTAAAGTATGTCCATGGAACTGCACCCCCAGAGTGGCGTCTGTTATCTGCTGTGTACCATCATGGCTCTGTGTGGAATAGCATGATCCATTTTGTCGTGTACGTGCTAATGTAGTGCACTGGGGTATGTCTCAGCGTTTGTATATGCATTGCCCACCTGCACGTATGTTGTGACATCAACTACCACTGTCATAAGACATCTGTAGTAGGTGTTGTAGTACTCTTGTACTGTGTATGCCATGAAGTGTGTGGTGCCGGTATGTGGCTAACAAGGGTGAGTAGCATATGTTCGGATTCCACCAATGAGGTGTGGAACAGCAGTCACATGTTGGTAGTGTCCATGTCAAGGATACTGTTGGTCTTGGAGGTGGTGAGTATGGGTCGATCCAGCCGAGCGGAGGTTATGACTCACGGACAGTGTATGCCTAATGTGTCGGTACATGTGTGGCTATCACAGTTAAGTGTGGGTTACTGTCAGTTTCACATCAGTAGCAGCAGTATGAGCCCAACTGTCCAGTACACCATGAAATGAGGTCTGTTAACCGTGGGGTATGTTGAATCTGCAGACTGTAACACTGTCTGTAGCAGTTCTGGACACAGTTATTTGCACATGGAGCACCTGTGATGCATTGTGCTAAGTAACCAGCCGGGATGTGTGTACAACATAGTGAAATATGGATACACCTCAGCCGTGGGTGTGCCAGTCTGGGTATATGCCTGAGAGGTACGGTCTGTCTATAACCAGTCATTGCAGGTGTGCTCTGCAGAGCCTAGAGGCAGGTCCCAGTCACTGCAGAGATATTGAAGTGGTGCAGTATCAGGTGTGCCTTGCCTGCGTGCATCACAGAGGATGATGTCAAGCATTGTGTTACATGACCACATGTTTTGCTAGCCAGTTCCCGTTCTGGTGGTGACTGTTATTGGACACTGTGCAAGACAGGCAGTATAAAAGCAGCAAAAGTCCAACATGTGATCCGTACTCCCAGGCCTGACAGGTGCAGGTCAACTGTGCCAAAGCATCATGTTGTTTGACCAGGTCTGTCAAAGTGGACAGATACCAGATACCTGTGGAATGACAGCAGAAGCATGGGCAACTTGTTCAGTGGTAACAGGTCCGGATGACTGCAAAATGCTCTCCAGGGCTCGGACCACACCATCAGGGCTACAAGACTGGTGGGCTATTGCATGTCCCTGCACACGTAGTCTGTGCCCTGAGATACAACTTCAGTCACACAAACATGGAAAATGACAGTCACATCGTACCTGCTGAGGTGTGGCATGGGTGCATATGTTATGTTGCAGAACCAGTTACCCGACAGCAGGATGTAAGTAACTATCGCCTTGTGTAGCCTGCTGAGTGGAACAGCAGTGTGACCGCCGACAGAGTCATCTATGACAGGTGTGTTGTGTATGTTATGACACCCTATTGGCTGTATGTGATGGGCACACGTGTCTGTGGGCTATAGGATGGTGTGGTTGTGTTAGGTGATGTGGGCTGACGTTGGTGCCTACACAGAGTATGGAGGGGTACTGCACAAGGTGTCTCTGTATGTGTGGCCTGTGGTGGGGATCATGTGGGACTATGTGATGAGTGGGGTGTGCTGTGAATGTTACACATCCCCACATGACTGTCAGGTGCAGTCAGGGTTGGTGACAATATAACCCCCAGCAGGGCTGCATATGTACATCCTCCACAGGCTGTACTGTTGTATGTTGGGAGGTGTGCTTTGACTGTGTACATGACAATAGCTCTATTGCCACATGTACAACATAGTCATCATATAGACAGGCAATAGCACTGGTACGTGCCAGTTGGACATGGCTGTATATAACTGGTACGTGCCAGGTGGACATGCCGTATAAACCACCATGTCTCACGAGATATGTGAGTGATGTGTGTACCACAGCTGTTGTACTGTAAGCAAACTGGAAATGTATGGACAGACAGTGTACCTGTGAGGACTGGTGTGGAATGGGTGCTATACTAAGCAGTAGCTCATAACGTGCCAAGAAGCTCTGAACAAGTGCTGAGCATGCCCATACAATACAGATAGGGTGATGGATAATATCAACCCACAAGTGTTGACTATAGTCATGATTGGTGGCACCACATCAGAACACTGCCGGGTATGGTCTGCAGGTCCATGAACCATTATCAACATACACCTGTTGTCTGCATCGCCCTGTGGATGGTGACATATCTGACATCTATGGGTGTATGTCATATGGGACAACACAGACATGTGTGATAGATGGCCATCACACACATATGACCAACATATGTGCACACATGGCCATGGGGGATGGCCAGAGACATGTAGCCACACAGTAGCTGTGATGTGGATACACCCTGTCTCACTTTGTCCACACATGGTCCAATTACAGCCCTACTAGACCATTGTACAGGTGAGGTGGTACATTGCACATCTTAAAGGCCTGCACACAGTTAGTGGAGGTGTCACTGACATCTACCTCATAAGATGTGTTGAACATGACACTTGTGTCATAGCATGACAGTAGTCACCTTTACAGCTTCCACTGAAAGTGACACCAGGCCACAGATACTGTACATTTCCCTTGGTGTCGTAGGACATCACTGTTAGCTGTGCACCTTGTGTGTGTGGTACATCAATGTCATGTGTGAAATGGTGATATGACACGTCCGCTATGTGTGGATATGGTTGCCAGGCAGCTAACACTCTGTAGTTATCGTGCAGGGGTGTCATTTGTATGTCCTCCAATGACCTGTCACATGACACAGCATGGTTTGGTGTGGTGTGTATACACCTCAGCATCGTGGGTCACAATCCACTAGTATGTCATGGGTATGCATGCAGGTCTGGATATGCAATGGGTACATATTATGCACTGCTTAGCAATATAGACGCCTCATGATGCCATGCAATGGCACAGTGTCTGAACTTCACACTGTACAGCAATGTAGATGGCTCACAGTCCCCTACCATGCCCATGCACATTTGCTCAACATGCATTCTATCTGTAGGGCATACGGACAACACCGCAATGTGATACCCAGTATGACGCTGTACATGTGTCAGGACACCATTGTGTCAGACATGTATGCATGTTAATGCACACGTCAGCAAATTACATGTCAAGATCACGTCAGCCATGTATACTGTTATCCTGTTCTGGTCCACATGGTGTATCACAGGGATGTATGCATATAATCATGATCGTGTGAATTGCATGGCTAATGATATGACACCTGCTTGCTGTAGTGTGCATTCCAGGGGATATGCTTACAAACACTATTGATGTCTGAGCCGCATGCTATCAGCTGTATCACAGGCATGCTGCATGCCATCTGTCATATCACATGCATGGTGTGTCAGTGTGTCTGTGTCAGTGTGTGTGTGTGTGTGTGTGTGTGTGTGTGTGTGTATGTGTCAGTGCATGTGTGTGTGTCAGTGCGTGTGTGTGTGTCAGTGCGTGTGTGTGTCAGTGTGTGTCTATTGTAATTTAGAGTCTTTCTTTGCATTCACAGGTGATGTAGGTGCATTACCCTCCTGCGGTCCATCTGATGTTAGTGTCCCCACAGATGCTAGCAGTGATGAACATATGCATGTGGTACAGGCAAGTTTTTCAGGGGCTGAATCTGTGCCAATGGTTGCCATCCCAGCTATGCCCCCCTCTTCCCCACACACAGTTCAGCTGCCAACACATACTGCATCACCAGTGGCCATAGAGGAAGGACATTCAGTATCTGTTAGCATTGAACAGGAATGTGTGGTAGCTACAGAAGGTGTGTCTCCACACCATTGTGTCAGTGTACTGACTGCAGATGTGCCACACAGGCATGTGGCTGGTGCTGCTTGTAGGAGGACCTCTGGCAGACATGCACCTGCAGGACATAGTGCAGCAGCTGGAATCACCAGACGCATGTTCCAGACTGTAATGGCGGCACAGGCACATGCCAAATGGCAGAACAGAAAAGGGCAGAGGCTGCAGAGGGCTGCTATCTGTACCCTAAACAGCAACATCCAGGCATTGGCAGGTGCTCAACAGCAGATTGCTGATGTTCTGGACAGGCGATTGGGTGACATGGTCAGAATCCTTGACCGTGGCATGGCAATCCACGAGCGTGTAGAATCCAAAAAAACGAGGTCCTTGTCTGTAAGAAGACTCAACAGCCCAATGTCCTAAATGCAATTTATTCATATAAAAACACAAACAGAGCGTTTTCGCCACTACAATCTGTGGCTTCTTCAGTGGGAATGTAAAATAGAGCGCAAGCTCTCCAGTTATAACTGATAGTGCAGGAAGTGACATAATCACTTTTCCTAGCGTACAAAAAAATTTTTTTAATCATGTATTTATACATTTTATGTGTATATTTTATGTACAAGGAAATGTACAACAACTCTGTGCCTATTATTTCTGGCCTCAGGGGGTGTGTTGATAGTTATAACATGTATGTATAAAATACATTAAGAAATTTGTTAAAAAGTTGTTAAAAAAGTTAAAATGCATTAAGATACATTAAAACGTGGATGTATGCAGACAAGAAAACAACTAGCCTATTTTCAAGTTTTAAAGCACTACTACACCTAACTTTAATGTGAAGAATACTGGTATAGGGCTATGGATCCTTAATTAATTCAAAAAGACCCAATAAAAGTGGTATTACCACCTTGTTTCTAGCAGTAAGTAACTCTCTTATATGGCAGCTCAAGGAGCACCTTCCAAATAAAAGGAGGAGGGAAATAGCAAATTACTAACGTACTTATCCCTGTTATTTACAATGCAAGAGGATGTAAACAAAATATTCAGCCTAGAATTATTTTATATTGTAAATATTTTATATATATTATATATTATATACTAGCCTATCTAAGGTAGCTTCTGAGTTTTAACACCGGGGCAATGTTGCAGTTACTATTTAAGCCAGGATACCTAAACGCGTCAAGGCGTAACTGCCATTCTAGCTCCTTATTCTCCAGAATTAAGGAGAAAGGACCTCCCCTCATTCTCAACGGAACTTGATCGATGGCCATAAACTGGAAGCTATGACCTGGATTAGAGCCTATGTGTTTTGCCAAAGCGTTATCACTTTTATCGTTCTTGATGGCATAAAAGTGTTCATACATTCGGTCTCGCATCTCCGATCCGTTTTACCGATGTAGAACGCTTGGCAACATACACACATGGCAATATATACAATGGATTTACTCTCACAGTTGAGGGTAACATGGATGTAATACTTTTTATCCCTCACTGTGAATGTTTCGCCAATTCGGACATTGTTACACTGTTTGCAAAAACCACATTTCTGCATACCTCTCTTTTTATAGAAAGTGTTTTGTGGTACATCTCTCTGCAATAATTCTTTAAGGTTACAAGATCTCTTGAATATGAATCTTGGCCTAAGGCCTAATTTTTCAGCCAAGGAGGGGTTTCTTAATGTATTTTATACATACATGTTATAACTATCAACACACCCCCTGAGGCCAGAAATAATAGGCACAGAGTTGTTGTACATTTCCTTGTACATAAAATATACACATAAAATGTATAAATACATGATTAAAAAAATTTTTTTGTACGCTAGGAAAAGTGATTATGTCACTTCCTGCACTATCAGTTATAACTGGAGAGCTTGCGCTCTATTTTACATTCCCTCTGAAGAAGCCACAGATTGTAGTGGCGAAAACGCTCTGTTTGTGTTTTTATATGAATAAATTGCGTTTAGGACATTGGGCTGTTGAGTCTTCTTACGGACAAGGACCTCGTTTTTTTGGATTCTACTTGTTTGTTTCGTTTTTTTGCAAGTTCGTGGTTTGTTCTTTACGAGGCGTCCTGTTTGTCCTAGTGCTAGTTTACTCAACAGGATTATGGCAGGAGTAAATGAAAATAACAACGTGGATGTTGCCAGCATACTTGCTGGACTTGCGGAGAGATTGGACCAGCTGAATTCCAGAATTGATGACATACAGGCTGTCATTCGGAAGCCTGTAATTGGGATTCCTGCTTCTGGAAGTGCTAGTGGGTTGAGCCAAACCAGCCTTGACGACTGGATACCGGCGGGACAACCGGAACGCCAACAAACATTCACTAATAGTAATCCAGGGTTAGCAGATTCTATCGAAGGTATTTTTCCTCTGTCTGGTGAGCGACCCGGGTCTAGCGGAACTGCAGCACTAAATACTGGCTACGTTACAGCAGTCACAGGTGTGCGCTCAAATTCACGGACTGATGGTATAGAACTTAGGAAAGCAACCAAGGAGCCGATGAAACATTTCCTGGTTTACCGAATTTGTGAGGATGGTTAGTGGACACAACTCACTTGGCGTTTGGGCAACAAGGTATGTTGGTTAATAACGATGGGACAAGCAACAGTAATGCATGCTTGGCAGACAAATTGAAACTGTTTGATTCTAAACTGCTCAAGCTTAAGAAACTGCAGTTAGAATCAGCTTATTTCAAGCAATGTATTAGTGAAGAACTAATACCCAAAGGCCTACGGAGTAATTTTGTACCATCAGGTTTAATTATTGATCAAACTTTCACCACCGAGTTGGAAGCACTGTTCCAACAGCATGGCGTGCAGCTGTTGGAACTCATTATCAAGTACTATGCCAAACACATTGATTTATTAATGGAAGAAATCGACTGCTTGGACAATGAGATCAAAAATGACTTGTACTTCACCAGATATAAATTTGACTATGGCAGGATTATATCAAGTATTGATACTTTATTGCTTAAATTAAAAGCGAATAAAAACAAGAAACTGCTGAGAGATAGGGAGGCTTATTCTAAGAATTGTGCTTACCCTAAATTGAAGGGGCTTATTACCACTCGAATTACACCTGTAAATGATAGTCAGTTACTAGTTAGTGCTGTCGATACGAGTGGTCATAATGATATAATTGAGGGGAGCCATGACAGTGTGGTCCCAAGACGTAGTAATAGAATAAAAAATTTTTCAATGAACAAAACAGGTATAGGTACCAACACAATTCTGGTGGTAACAATAAAGAAGGAAATTATAGTAATAATTTTTTAGGTCAAGGCAACAAGAGACCTCACACGAACAGGAGAAGGAATTAATTTTGGCCTTTGATTCGGAAGAACCTCTGGCTGGTTCCTTTTCCCCTATTCCAAATACGTATGATTGTCCTGTTATACTCACGAACATGAAAGGTGATTTTAAGATTTATAACTTTTCTGGAGTAACTCTTGATGAGCAACTAATAGAATTGTTAGCATTTGGGAACTCCTTTGTTCCAAGCAAATATGGGAGTATTGCTAAGGAGATCATAGAGTTAAAATGCTTTGTGAGGAAAATGAACTTAAAGTTATTATTTAACCAACAAAACACTAGGGGTTATGAAAATTTAGGACGAACAGATGCGGGTTTACCAATTCTGAAATTGGCCAGTGTGTTCAATCCACCATTACACACAGACTTACAACTTTTTGAGAACGTTTGTGAGGTTGACTTCAGGCACCTAGCCAAAAATGGCAATGACAGGGTAAACAAGAGTGATGTAAACATTTCTAAGGAGCAATATAAACTATTGGAAGAGTTTTGCCGTCTACCATTAAGATTAATAAAACCTGACAAGGGAGGGGGCCTTGTACTATTTGACAACGTTACATATAATGAGAAAATGGCTAATGTGCTAGACACTGATGCTTACATCAAGTCTTCAAGAAATGAAGTGAATGGTCAAATTCAGAGAATAAGGGGTTATTTTAGGGATTTATTCCTTGCCGGAAAAATTGACATGGACTTGTATAATTACATTGACATTAACTGTCCAAAAATACCTGTCATGTTTGGAATCCCTAAGATTCATAAGAGTATTAACAACCCACCTATGAGAGCTTTGATAGATGGGAGGTTATCCATCACTTACCCCTGCTCTAAACTGATTACCAACATCTTAGATAAATACATCAAGACCATCCCAAGTATATGTAAAGATTCTTGGACCTTTCTTGAAAGCATCAGCAGTATCCCTTACAATAGAGAGAACAACTTTTTAACGATAGACGTGGTAGATCTCTACACCTGTATACCCCACCAGGAAGCAATAGAGTGGACTGGTTCCATGTTACAAAATTCTGGGGCTTCAAAGGAGGAAGTAGATTTGGTAACGGAAATTCTTGACATCGTTTTAACCTCTAACTATTTTACCTTTAATGAGGACTTTTTCCTCCAAAGATGTGGGGTAGCAATGGGCTCCCCTTGTGGGGCTGGTGTAGCAAACTAGGTTATGGGATACTGGGAAGCTAACATATTAAGAAAACTACCTGGGATTATGGAACCAGCAGTAATGTATACCAGGTTCCTGGACGATATTTTTATATTGTTCA
Source organism: Protopterus annectens (assembly GCF_019279795.1). Classification (NCBI taxonomy): domain Eukaryota; kingdom Metazoa; phylum Chordata; order Ceratodontiformes; family Protopteridae; genus Protopterus; species Protopterus annectens. Next base: position 663,483,822 of record NC_056741.1, on the reverse strand, counting down.
GGGGCACTGAAATGGAAGCCGTAACCTTTGTTGAGACTATTAATTCAACAACGGAATTTTTGAGATTCACTTCCAAATTTTCAACAAGTGAGACTGACTACCTTGACGTCAGGTTAGTAAAGGACCCATCAAATGGGAGACTCACGTCAACTATTTTTAGAAAGCCAACGTACTGCAATTCTTTTCTGCACTTTTCCAGCTCTCACCTATACCAACAGAAACGTTCCATTGTCAAAGGACAATTGGTGAGAGCAGGAAGAATGTGCAGTACGTTGGCCGATTTCACTAAAGAATGTGAATTTTTAAGAAAAATGTTTTCCAATCGAGGTTACCCTGACCAATTGTTATTAGACCTCATTGAAGAAGTGAGGTTTAAGAGAATAAATGTTTTTTATAAACCTCTATTAATACAACAGGAGTTGACATACACTGACCTTACCTCAGCTGTAATAACATCTGAAACCAGCTTTAATGAGGGGGTGAGAATTGGACCTACAATAATAGGTGAGGAATGTGAGTTTGCTTTGAGCTTCATTACGACCTATAGTAGGAATACTAGAGGGATTTTGGCCATCATACACAAAAACTGGCATTTCATCTCTTCCAACCCCTCCTTGGCTGAAAAATTAGGCCTTAGGCCAAGATTCATATTCAAGAGATCTTGTAACCTTAAAGAATTATTGCAGAGAGATGTACCACAAAACACTTTCTATAAAAAGAGAGGTATGCAGAAATGTGGTTTTTGCAAACAGTGTAACAATGTCCGAATTGGCGAAACATTCACAGTGAGGGATAAAAAGTATTACATCCATGTTACCCTCAACTGTGAGAGTAAATCCATTGTATATATTGCCATGTGTGTATGTTGCCAAGCGTTCTACATCGGTAAAACGGATCGGAGAGTACGAGACCGAATGTATGAACACTTTTATGCCATCAAGAACGATAAAAGTGATAACGCTTTGGCAAAACACATAGGCTCTAATCCAGGTCATAGCTTCCAGTTTATGGCCATCGATCAAGTTCCGTTGAGAATGAGGGGAGGTCCTTTCTCCTTAATTCTGGAGAATAAGGAGCTAGAATGGCAGTTACGCCTTGACGCGTTTAGGTATCCTGGCTTAAATAGTAACTGCAACATTGCCCCGGTGTTAAAACTCAGAAGCTACCTTAGATAGGCTAGTATATAATATATATAAAATATTTACAATATAAAATAATTCTAGGCTGAATATTTTGTTTACATCCTCTTGCATTGTAAATAACAGGGATAAGTACGTTAGTAATTTGCTATTTCCCTCCTCCTTTTATTTGGAAGGTGCTCCTTGAGCTGCCATATAAGAGAGTTACTTACTGCTAGAAACAAGGTGGTAATACCACTTTTATTGGGTCTTTTTGAATTAATTAAGGATCCATAGCCCTATACCAGTATTCTTCACATTAAAGTTAGGTGTAGTAGTGCTTTAAAACTTGAAAATAGGCTAGTTGTTTTCTTGTCTGCATACATCCACGTTTTAATGTATCTTAATGCATTTTAACTTTTTTAACAACTTTTTAACAAATTTCTTAATGTATTTTATACATACATGTTATAACTATCAACACACCCCCTGAGGTCAGAAATAATAGGCACAGAGTTGTTGTACATTTCCTTGTACATAAAATATACACATAAAATGTATAAATACATGATTAAAAAAATTTTTTTGTACGCTAGGAAAAGTGATTATGTCACTTCCTGCACTATCAGTTATAACTGGAGAGCTTGCGCTCTATTTTACATTCCCTCTGAAGAAGCCACAGATTGTAGTGGCGAAAACGCTCTGTTTGTGTTTTTATATGAATAAATTGCGTTTAGGACATTGGGCTGTTGAGTCTTCTTACGGACAAGGACCTCGTTTTTTTGGATTCTACTTGTTTGTTTAGTTTTTTTGCAAATCCACGAGCGTGAGCTGTCTGTGCTGGAACATCTGGTAGGAGTGAGGCATAGGCCACGTGGATGTAGGCCAGCTACACCACCTAGTGCAGGTCACCATGAGCGTGCCACCTCACATGGCCGCTCCCATAATGCCAGTAGCAGTAGCAGTGCAGCTGGTGCTGCACTGTCCACACCAGGACACAGCAGGCCACGTGGATGTGGCCCTGGACATTCCCAGTGGGGACACGGTTCCAGTTGCCATGTGTCGTCGGACAGTAGCCATTCTGTACCTCTGCCTGGTAGTGCCTGTGCAACCCCTGGCAGGCACAGGACACATGTCCGTGGCCGGACACAGTGAGCTGTACAACCTGGTCTGTACAATCTGGAGCTGTTGATAATACCCTTGTGTAGGCCTCACAAATGACAGAACTGTGTGCACACATACACGCAGACAGCAAACAGAACTGTAGGGCTCCACAACACCCACATACATACTGAGGAGACATGTCCAATCAAATCACCGGCCCTTACCCACACACATGATGTCATCCATTGGTGCTGCCTATGCCCCTGGCAAACATTATTACCCTGTGCATATGATGAAGCCTGTGCTGCATCCCTGTCATCCACACCATCGGTGCAGGGATATGCTCAAATGGTCTGATGCACAGGGTGAACAGAATAGTGAGAGGTGTATCTTACATTACTTGTGTATGCATAGTGAGGGAAGTGTGTGTTGCATTGGTTGTGTGTGAATAGTGAGAGATGTGTATATGACATTGGTTGTGTACTGTCAACATGCACCAGACATACCATGTAGTACAGGTGCAGCATGTATTGTGATATGTTCACAGTATGTGTCTCGGTTACAACAGTAACAGCATGCTGATAATGATGCCCTGGTTCCCTCCTATGGTGTACTGGCATGTGCCTACAGGTAGCAGTGTTTGCAGTCCCCCAGGTGTAACTGTGGAGTACTCACAGGCACATATGGCAATATCAGCATGCTAAACGTACCCTCAACCTGACTGTTGGAAAGTGTAACATGACACAGATGTCTGCACATATACTGCACCTGAAGCATGTGGTCAGTTGAACAGACTACTGCAGCCAGAGACGTGACATACATACCAGGAAACATTACAGGTATGTTGACATGGTGCAGGGGTTGTACACAGCGGTCTGGCAAATGATGATGTTAGAGGCCACTTGATAGCATGAGGCCACACTGTGTAACAGTAATACACTGTCACATTACAGGAACATGCTCACATTCATGGGGTCTGCAACACTATAATGCACACCCCATAGAGTTGAGGTGAGGACCCTTGCCTATGTGGTCATCACCCTCACAGTACTTTGCACCCACATGACGTGACACAGAGAATGAACATGCAAAGGTAGCCAGTATGGCTGGGACTGATGGCATCAACAAGGTAGTAGACTGCATCACCATGAGGGGTTGGTGATCCTGTTTTCACTGTATGGTAGCATACACCCTCACACCAAGCACCAGACAGCCATACATACATACACACACACACTGTGGTGACCACAAATGTGTATACGGATAGCCGATGTGTGTGATGCACCACACCTGCCAACGTCATGCTTTCCACACTACAGTATGTACAGATCTCTACAACGGTGTACAGGGGTGTGTAACAATTAGGACATAATCCCCACCATATGTGGCATATGTGGTCACACAAGCGGACACACATGGCAGTGCTGGGAATGATACACCTGCCATATGATGAGACATTTGACAGACATGCAGCGGTATTGTCCACATTATGTGTACCAACACTATGTCTGGCAATTGTGCTGCTATATGCACACAGGAGGATGTAAGTGTTACAGGTGTCATGTGACATACAGTCGGTAACACCCGACCGCTGCATAAGTGTTATGTCATCATCGTCAAGTAACAGTGACATAGCGTACTCTTTGCACATGTCATTGTAGGATGGCGTGTGACACACCTGTGAGCCATCCCCAGCAAACATCCATCTACACAGGTGGATCACCACTTTATGTACAAACATCCCTCCATATGTGATGTACAACCAACCGTACTGTCAGTATGTCACCATATACAGGTGTCAATGATGGGGCTGCATTGCGACTGCATGTTGTAGTTAGGCACAGATGAGTTACGGACATCAGCCACTGCACATGCATGGTTGCTGCATGCACAGTACATATTGTACATGTGTGTTGGTCCTACATGTGTCTCCTGTAGCCATGTTTGTATGCATTGCTATTGGTGGACATGTGTGTTGACATACATAACACATGGACTCTGGTATGATATCACGGGTGTCATGGGCGACTAGTACAGGGGAATGTGTCCTCGGTCAACACTGCTATCTCCTGTACTGTGAGCATTCAACAGACATGGACCCACCTTCCATTTGCATGCATATGATTGCTTAAGCCACTTTTCTTCACTGGGAACAGCAAAAGCTATGCTATGTATATATGTATTGTGTGTGTGGTCCATGCACACATCCACTGCAATCACATGTATGACATATTCAAACATGTGTGTTCGTTGGTGTACAGCAACACTCATCTGTCACAGCTGTGTAAGACCCAGGGCCCCTGGTATGTCTTAAGCTGACCTGGTCATGTATGGTGGTATCATTGCAATGCATAACACCTGTTGGAACCCTGTTGGTACATGTGTACTCTGCACAGTTGCTGTAGACCTCTGTACAGTCCACTGGTCATGTGTCACATGGTGTTGTGGTAATGTATGGCTGTGTATTGCTGCACCAACGACATGGTGATGTCTTGAGGGCTACAGTGTAGACTGTGGTGTGTACATCTGTGATCTGCACCTGTGACAGCTGTGATGGCACCTGAGTATGCTTTCAGACTGATCACTCTCTATACAATCCCTGTCGGCGTCCCTGCATGTGAGTGTCCACCCTGTGTGTGGGAACAGTTATACTTTACTGTGCCCTTCCATGTTTAGACTCCGTCTGCATGCAAGACAGCCCTTTGCAACTGCTAAGAGTGTGAGCATGCCCAGTATGCTGTTGTGTAGATGGACACACAGGACAGTCCACACTGAGCCCTTGCGTGTTTAGACTCCATCTGTATGTACGATGGCCCTTTCCAACTGCTAAGTGTGTGAGCATGCCCAGTATGCTGTTGTGTAGATGGACACACAGGACAGTCCAAACTGAGCCATTGTGTGTTTAGACTCCGTCTGCATGCACGATGGCCCTTTGCAACTTCTAAGTGTGTGAGCATGCCTGGTACGCTGTTGTGTAGATGGACACATAGGACAGCCCAAACTGAACCCTTGCATGTTTAGACTCCGTCTGCATGTAAGACGGCCCTTTGCAACTTCTAAGTGTGTGAGCATGCCCAGTATGCCATTGTGTAGATTGACACACAGTACACTCCGAACTGACGTGTATGACTAAGTGTGTGGCCATGGCCAGTAACACCTTATGTCGGTGATGTCCCCCTGTGCATGGGTATGGCCGTTGACATCCTGTATAGCGATGGTGGTCTTCCAGGCAACAGATGTCGATTTTCAACATCATGATGGATGCCTACCGAGTACACACTGGTCGACTATCTTGAAGGGTGTACTGTCTGTGGCGCATCCCGTATCTATGTATTGTTGTTGTAGTGCTCCATAAATCTTTAGTTGCCCCGATCACACCACTGCCGTGTGTTTATCTATGTCTACTGTGGGATAGTAATATGTCTGTATGCTTTCAGACTGATCACTCTCTATACAACCCCTGTCGGCGTGCCTGTCTTTGCGGATGATGACACGTGCCTACAAGTATGCCTCTGGGAGTGCTGTGTTCAGTAATCTTGGTAGCGCATTCTGTAAATGTGTCATGCTGTAGTGTGATAGGGTAGGTAGGTGTATGTTCGACACCCTGCCAAGTGTGTGTGTGTGGGTGCGCATATGCTCCCTTCTGCCTGGGGACTCAGTCATGCTTTTAGATGCCTCACACCACAAATATTTCCTACCGGCGCCTTTGCTTTTGCGGATGATGAAACGTGCCTAGAAGTATGCCTCTGGGACTGCTGTGTTCAGTTATCTCGGTAGCGCATTCTGTAAATGTGTCATGCTGTAGTGTGATAGGGTAATAGGGTAGGTAGATGTACATTCAACTCCCAGCCCTCCCAAGTGTGTGTGTGTGTGTGTGTGTGTGTGTGTGTGTGTGTGTGTGTGTGTGTGTGTGTGTGTGCGCATGCTCCCGTCCACCTGGGTACTCAGTCATGCTTTTAGACGCCTCACACCACAGATATTTCCTATCAGCACCTTTGCCTTTGCAGATGATGACACGTGCCTAGAAGTATGCCTCTGGGACTGCTGTATTCAGTTATCTCAGTAGCGCATTTGGCAAATGCGTCATGTTGTAGTGTGATAGGGTAGGTAGGTGTATGTTTGACTCCCAGCCCTGCCAAGAGTGTGTGTGTGTGTGTGTGTGTGTGTATACGCGCATGCTCCCATCCACCTGGGAGCTCAGTCTTGCTTTTAGATGCCTCACACTACAGATATTTCCAACACGCGCCTTTGCCTTTGCGGATGATGACACATGCCTAGAAGTATGCATCTATGGGAGTGCTGTGTTCAATAATCTCGGTAGTGCATTCTGTAAACGTGTCATGCTGTAGTGTGTGAAGGCAGGTAGGTGTATGTTCGATTCACAGTCCTGCCAAGTGTGTGTGTGCGTGCATGCTCCCGTCTGCCTGAGGACTCAGTCATGCTTTTAGATGCCTCACACCACAGATATTTCCTACTGGTGCCTTTGCTTTTGTGGATGATGACACGTGCCTAGAAGTATGCCTCTGGGACTGCTGTGTTCAGTAATCTCGGTAGCGCATTCTGTAAATGCGTTATGCTGTAGTGTGTGAGGTAGGTAGGTGTATGTTCGACTCCCAGCCCTGCCAAGTGTGTGTGTGTGCTCCCATCTGCCTGGGGTTTCAATCATGCTTTTAGACGCCTCACACCACAGATATGTTCTACCGGCGCTTTTGCCTTTGCGGATGATGACACATGCCTAGAAGTATGCCTCTGTGACTGCTGTGTTCAGTAATCTCAGTAGTGCATTCTGTAAATGTGTCATGCTGTAGTGTGTTAGGGTGGGTAGGTGTATGTTCAACTCCCAGCCCTGCCAAGTGTGTGTGTGCGTACGCATGCTCCCGTCTGCCTGGGGACTCACTCATGCTTTTAGACGCCTCACACCACAGATATTTCTTACCAGTGCCTTTGCCTTTGCGGATGATGACACGCACCTAGAAGTATGCCTCTGGGACTGCTGTGTTCAGTAATCTTGGTAGCGCATTCTGTAAATGCATCATGCTGTAGTGTATTAGGGTAGGTAGGTGTATGTTCGACGCCCTGCCAAGTGTGTGTGTGTGTGTGTGTGTGTGTGTGTGTGTGTGTGTGTGTGTGTGTGTGTGTGTGTGTGTGTGTGCGTGCGTGCGCGCATGCTCCCGTCCCCCTGGTGACTCAGTCATGCTTTTAGACGCCTCACATCACAGATATTTCCTACCAGCGCCTTTGCCTTTGCGGATGATGACACGCACCTAGAAGTATGCCTCTGGGACTGCTGTGTTCAGTAATCTTGGTAGCGCATTCTGTAAATGCATCATGCTGTAGTGTATTAGGGTAGGTAGGTGTATGTTCGACGCCCTGCCAAGTGTGTGTGTGTGTGTGTGTGTGTGTGTGTGTGTGTGTGTGTGTGGGTGTGTGTGTGCGTGCGTGCGCACATACTCCCGTCCCCCTGGGGACTCAGTCATGCTTTTAGATGCCTCACACCATAGATATTTCCTACCAGCTCCTTTGCCTTTGCGGATGAAGACACGAGCCTAGAGGTAAGCCTCTGGGAGTGCTATGATCAGTAATCTCGGTAGCGGGTTCTGTAAATGCATCATGCTGTAGTGCGTTAGAGTAGGTAGGTGTATGTTTAACTCCCACCCCTGCTAAGTGTGTGTGTCTGAGCGGATGCTCCCATCCACCTGGGGACTCAGTCATGTCTTTAGATGCCTCACACCACAGATATTTCCTACCGGCGCCTTTGCCTTTGCGGATGATGACACACGTCTAGAAGTATGCCTCTGGGACTGCTGTGTTCAGTAACCTCGGTAACGCGTTCTGTAGATGTGTCATGCTGTAGTGTGTTAGAGTAGGTACGTGTATGTTTGACTCCCAGCCCTCCCAAGTGTGTGTGTGTGAGCGCACATGCTCCCATCCACCTGGGGACTCAGTCATCCTTTTAGATGCCTCACACCACAGATATTTCCTACCGGTGCCTTTGCCTTTGTGGATGATGACACGTGCCTAGAAGTATGCCTCTGGGACTGCTGTGTTCAATAATCTGGGTAGCGCATTTTTGTAAATGCGTCATGCTGTAGTGTGTTAGGGTAGGTAGGTATATGTTCGACACCCTGAAAGTGTGTGTGTGTGTGTGTGTGTGTGTGTGTGTGTGTGTGTGTGTGTGTGTGTGTGTGTGTGTGTATGCATGTATGCTCCCGTCCGCCTGGGGACTCAGTCATGCTTATAGATGCCTCACACCACAGACATTTCCTACCGGCACCTTTGCCTTTGCGGATGATGACACACGCCTAGAAGTATGCCTCTGGGACTGTTGTGTTTAGTAATCTCGGTAATGCACGCTGTAAATGCATCATGCTGTAGTGTGTTAGGGTAGGTAGGTGTATGTTCGACTCCCAGCCCTGCCAAGTGTGTGTGTGTGTGTGTGCATGCTCCTGTCCGCCGGGGGACTCAGTCATGCTTTTAGATGCCTCACACCACAGATATTTCCTACCGGCGCCTTCCTTTGCGGATGATGACATGTGCCTAGAAGTATGCCTCTGGGAGTGCTATGTTCAGTAATCTCGGTAGCGCATTCTATAAATGCGTCATGCTGTAGTGTGATAGGGTAAGTAGGTGTATGTCCGACTCCCATCCCTGCCAAGTGTGTGTGTGCACGCATGTTCCCGTCCGCCGGGGAACTCAGTCATGCCTTTAGATGCCTCACACCACAGATATTTCCTACCAGCACCTTTGCCTTTGTGGATGATGACACACACCTAGAAGTATGCCTCTGAGATGGCTGTGTTCAGTAATCTCAGTAGCGCATTCTGTAAATGGGACATGCTGTAGTGTGATAGGGTAGATAGGTGTATGTTCAACTCCCAGCCCTGCCAAGTTTGTTTGTGTGCGCCCATGCTCCCGTCCGCAGGGGGACTTAGTCATGCTTTTAGATGCCTCACACCACAGATATTTCCTACTGGCACCTTTGCCTTTGCGGATGATGACATGCACCTAGAAGTATGCCTCTGGGATTGCTGTGATCAGTAATCTTGGTTGCGCATTCTGTAAATGTGTCATGTTGTAGTGTGATAGGGTAGGTAAGTGTATGTTTGACTCCAAGCCCTGCCAAGTGTGTGTTTCCATCTGCATGACAACAGTACATTGCTTTTACAGTATTCACTCTCCATAACATCTGTGCGGCGTCTTTGCCTTTGATGCTGCTGTCTGAAGGCTAGACATATACCTGTGTGAATGCTGTGATCTACTAATCATGGTAGTGCAGTCTGTAACTGTGTAATGCTGTTATGTGGGACAGTGGTTACGTCTGTGTTCTGCTTCCAACCCTGTCAAGTGTGTTGTGTGTGTATATATATCTATCTACATATATATATATATATATATATATATATATATATATATATATATATATATATAGATATATATATAGATAGATAGATAGATATATATTGTATATAGATATGTATGTTGAGATTATCACTCTTGAATGTGCTGCATTATCTGTATGTGATCACCTTGGATGTATGTACATCTGCTATGGCTCTGTGATAGTGCACATACTGTGTTCTGTAGTGATCCTGTGTTATACTTGTGTAGTGACCGGTCATTGTGTTGCTGGGTATTACAAGGGGCATTGGAAACAATGTTAGTACAGCACCTTTGAATGGTCATGTGCACATCTCGGCAACAGTCAGCAGTGGTTATTACTTTGGTGGGTGAGTATGGCTCATATATGTATGTATTAACTGACAATACTATGCAACTTAGGTTAACATTACTGACTCCCATTTATTCACAGGTTGTGGTACAGATCCCAGGACTGTATGTGTATACATTGACAGGTGCAGGACTGGGTTAGTGTTGGATGCATGGAGGGGTGTCCATGGCCAGTAATGGTGACCTGTACTACCTGGCAGGTACAGTCTGTGACTGTCCCACAAGCTCCTGTATATGGCTGACACATGCTGTACCTGTGTATATGCAAAGACACACACTTACCACAAACAGCTAGGGTTATCACATATACACACCCATTGCATCACCATTGGGCCATGCAATAACCATTGTCCCTCACACACACACACACACACACACACACACACACACACACACACACACACACACACACACACACACACACACACACACACACACACACACACACACACACACACCTACATGTAGATTGGATGGCTCAATGACAGCTCTGGAAATGTGACAGCACACCCTGTGCATATGATGTCACCTGTGCCACCACCTGTGATGTGTAACATTGATGCAGGATCAGACTAACCTGGTACTGATGCACACAGTGGCTTTATACCACTGTATTAATGTTAGAATGTTGTTAACACAAAGTGTGATATCCTTCTAAGTGTATATCAGCAGGCATGATGCATTGCAGCTATGACCATCAATGTAGCATAGTTTACAGCACTGTTAATTCTGATGATGTATTCTCCATCCATGTGCCATTTCACTGATGTGTGTAGTATTGGCAGCATGTGTTTCTGAGTGTGCAGTATGTGTGTGATGTGTGTAGTACACATTTATACATGCTTACAAATGCATACACTGGCATACATGACATTACACGGGCTTCAACATTCGTACACTAGCCTACTCGTTCTTCAACGCACGCACACGGGCTGACACGCGTGCACACATGCTTACTCAGGCTTACTGGCATGCACAGGCATGGACAAACTGTAGGCAGGTTTGCAGGAAACATTGGTGGTATCCATGGCGTACATCGTCAGTCTCCTGACTTTCCCCAGGATAGATCATAACACACCTCTTACACTGATGAGTACTGACAGCAAACATGTGACACTGCTCCGGTAAGATTACAGTGTTTTATACATACACACTCATGTTGTCACCTATCTTCTACTCTAATAGTCCCCTTATCCTACACTACACTGTAGAGGCTTGGCCCATATGGCATGACATATTGTGATTCACTATCCTCAGCCTCACTTGCATAAGATTGCCTACAAATGCTTGGTTACATCTCTGACAGAGTGCTTCCACACATAACAACCAGTACGCAGTAGCCATGTTGTCTCCAGCTTGCCATTCATCTGCATGGCGTACTAACATCTAACTAAACCTACATTTTGTATGTATATTATACATATTTGACTTGTTTTGAAGTGCAGCGCGTTCTCGTGCCATTGCGCTACGCTTCCACACCGGAGGTCGGGGGAGGACAACTACACTTTTATTGATATCCAATGGACAATAATGCCACTGGCCTTATATTTGGACATTGGCATTTTTCTTCGACTGTATTCATACTGTATTTTCAGCTGTCATTGCTCCATTTAGCAACGTGCAGAATGTTACTCGCTTAACATCCGGGTACATTTCTGCACATAACTCTGCTCTTACATGGACAGCTTACTGTTTCATGTAACGCATAGTTACATCATTTGCATAGCTTTCACATACAAATGGGGTATGTTGCATATCCCAACATTGTCCGTGCAACGTTCATGTTATGGGCGGTCTTGCATGCCCCTACAGGAGTTTGCTGAATAGCTTGGCAGACATCTTTCCTTGCTCTACTCTCACTCTACTCATACACGCCGGAGGCTTCGTGTATCATGGCCTAGGCTTTGCGGTGTGCTATGTCTATTTGTGGTGTATGCATGGCTGTGGGTATGTTGTGACCTGCTATGGCTGGCATTTCTACAGAACAGCTCCAACTGTCATCATTTGTAAAGGTGACAGCCCTATAGGTACTTTATATAGACTGCTGTGTCATTTGACATGTCAGAACATACCTGCGGTCAATACTGAACTTCCTACTGCAGCGCTTTTCATAACTTCTGAGTTATCTTGCAGTCGATAATACTGTTTCCTCTGACATGTATCTGTTTCTGATACAGGATATCATTTTCTTATACCAATACACACAATATATGGCGGCATCACAGGCCAGATGCCATTACATTCCTCTTGCAGGACACACCCACCCAGAGGGTTGTATTCCTCAAAAAGGCCAACAGGTGCTTATTCACACTTATTATTCTATCATGTACCCTATGTGTTCGCTGGTATTTGCGCTTTCCGTCAGTGGCAGAACTCACGTGCGAGTATGGGAGACTGGACACTGTATCGGGGACACTGCATGACACCCTGAGGGACACATTTCATTTGATTCTAATAACCTTCCACATTGACTTTCACAGGGCATACGTTGTCATTCACATTTGTCGAGGTACATGCTTTTGACTTGTAAATGTTTTGTCATTTGTCCTGACATCTTTCTTCTTACCTGTCCACCTAGTATCACTAGTTCGGTACATTTATTTAGGAAGGGTTACCTTCATACCTTTCACCTGTACACATTATGGGTAAATGTCCCGAGATTTGACCTATGATTTTTTTTTTACTTTTTTCATAATAATGAGCCTTTCTGGTAAATTACTGGCAAGGCATTAAGGACTGTGAAGTTAGATAATAATGACTGACATTTGTATTTCATGATTAATAACCCTAATAACATTCATACTCCTGACTACGCCATTATTCTATCAACATTCAGACTTTGTCTGGGGTATATTTAATATAGTCCCTATTTGTATTTCATGTACTATGCCTTTGTCCAGCTACCTTATTCTGAAAGGTTGGAAGGTACGGTTACCATCTTGGCCGTACCCATGTCCATCCATGATAATTGCCTACAGGACACTGATATAAGTCCCTACATCATCCCCCAATGGTTTACACAATATCCAGTAGATGGGTTCAACCTTTTTGGAGCATATAGGTGTGTGCTATACCCACATAGGTATATTGATCACTCCCATGGGGCGGACCTAATAAAGCTGTGCCAACCAACACCTAGGCCCATTTCTGCATACCCATGATTCGCATACCTGACACCCCTCCACAGTACTCATTTGACATATTTAATGTGAGCGATAATAAAGTATGAAGACACTTCTAAGCACTCTCCACTCTCCGGATATCAGGTCGTACATCATACATTCTATCGACCCATGTGTTATTACCCTTGCACCTGCTACTGTTGCATGTGCAGCTATATCGTAGTTGCAGCTGTGACTCCTTTGCATCGATGATTATTGTACACACTTATTACGGGATCAATTTTTGGGGTCCTGCAAAGGACACCTATATCCATGTTTAAAGTGTAGAACTTGCAGGTCTGTCACACTGGTACTTTCTGGGCAATGGTTTGGAAAGCAGCAGTGTATTCACCTTTCATGCATGTCTGTCTGTCTATCCATAATAGCTATACCGTGACCTATTTATGTGCGTGTTATATCTACAATGACATATGTTTGTTTGTTGTGTATATATCTATTAATGTATCGTGTGTGTGTGTGTGTATATATATATATATATATATATATATATATATATATATATATATATATATATATATATCTATATGTACATATATACATATGTCGATATATGTCTGTACATTCCTCATTTCATAAATGTCTTTGGTTTAAATCTGTGGATATATGTGTATACACAGATATATGTATCCATATCATACCTTTCAACTGTACAGATTTTTGCAGAATGTACAGATGTTTGCCTCTTATCTTTGGTCCGTTTTTCATAACCTTGTGGCTATCTGGCAAATTAGTGGCATATCACTAAAGACTGATGTTGGAAAATAATGACAAGCATTTGAGGTTATGACTTCATACCCTTCTGAGAATCCATGCTACTGAAACACCTGTTATTCTATCCACTTTCTATGTTTGTTAGGGCAATATTTGGGAATTGTCCCTATTTGTACCAGTTGATTTCATGGCTTTGTCTGGTTTCTCACTTTATGGGATTAACAAGTATGAGCCATATACAGATAATGTGGAGAAAACAGCATTCATTTGCTATGCTGTGAGCGGATTACACACGCGCAGGTGCACTTGCATATCCTTATTGTGGGTTACATATGTTTAATAAATATTTGTGCTTACGTGGCCTTTCCTAATTGTGACCGTAACAGTTACATATCTGTATTCCAGTTTACGGACATATGCGAGACACACGTTCACCTTTAGATATTTAAATGTGTTTACAGCACACATGCATTCATTACACTTTAAACTTATATGTGCTGTGGTCGTAGTTCAACCGGGATTGCATTCATGTTGGCCGGATGCCCGAACCACTATTCTATTGGTGTTCTGCCACATTGATATGCATACCCATAGTACTTAGCTACATCAACATACGCCTAACCGCTTCGCTTACAACACAGGCATCCATTCTCCTGCTGGGAGAAACACAGTACTACATATTACACATTCCCTATTGCCTAGTGCTGTGGACCCCAGCTGCATTGTTAATCACTCCAAGGATATGCAGAACACAAAGGCTTATAGTCCTGGCACATACAGGTCTTTGATTGTCAGAGTGTTCATGTAGTGATCTGGGTTTAGGCTTGTCCACCTGGTGAACGGAACTTCCCTGGCCGAGTTCAAATGTCAGACAAAGCACATGGGCAGGGGGTTTCTCCCTATTATGTATTTTTACATGTGTTTACAGACACAGGTGTTTGGACACCTGTAAGCAGCTTATTCTGTTGGCAATACATATTATAGGTGGGGTTGTTACAGTCCATACTCCACGGTGAGGGTTGTTCCCATTCACATTTCACTATTTCCTGTATTCAGTCATACATGGATTATTATTTTGGACATGAAGTGACTACAGGTATGCAGTTGTACATTACACAAATGTGAAAGGTTGTTACTGTAAATATGTACGGACCTCTGTAATACTCTGTTGGGTTCTGGCACAGCAGTAGCTAATCATTAAAGACTGAAGTCAGAACGTGATGACAGACAGTTGGGTTTCAGACTTTTCATACTCTTCAGGACATTAATGCCAATGTGCAAACTGTTATTCTATCAGATTTCTATGTTTCTAAGAGCTATCTTTACAAATTGTCCCTACTTTTGGGCCTTTGTCTCACATTTATTCAAAGCTCTGTCCAGATATCTTGCTCACACAGGTTGGCAGGTATGATCGGTCACGCCTGCACACAGTAAGTGTCCCTCACACTTGATCAGGGTTATCTTGTTTACGTCAGTGTCATCATCACCCTTATGCCGTTTGCCACTATGAGAATGTTTGCAATATATTCTCCCACCTATTCGTGTCGGGAAACGTGCGTCACGGGAAGGTGTTTTATCCTGGGTAGTAGGTTATGCATGATCACTTCGGGCTGGACAGCATCATGGACCTCTACTGTACATTCTGACTGGTGTCCAGATATCTACAAGATTGGACATCATGTCTTCATACCCATTCTACTATTTACACAGGTTAGTTATCCCATTAGGGATATCCCAAAAATTTGACAAGACCAAATCAAGACAGATTCCGAAGATTTTTGTGGCTTTACGAAAATGTGCAGGGGGGTTTACATGCAAGGGATACATGGTTTTCAATCCTGAAACTGCCTAGGGTGAAACTGCCTACTACATATGCATAGGGGTCACTATGTGTAGCTGTGTCTGCAACAAACCAGTAGGCCAAGTACGGCTGGATTTGGTGGACGTTCTGTTATGGGAGCGGGTTGTGTGGTGTGGAGGGGATGCTGGGTAGGCCATTATGCATCCAGGTGTGTTGCATTTGTTATGGCCAGTTCCATCAGGACCAATCTGTGGGTATGTGATGGTGACATATCTATACATTTGTATCGCACATTTCCATATTCATATGTGGGATTGTGTTCTACACTATGGCCTGTCTGCTTGTCTTGCAGCTGTTTCTACATGTGTTTGTGTTTCTTTCAGCTTCACCCACTGCCCCCTCGTACACCTCCAGTTCAGCTTTTCTGCATACGACACAGTATCGCCTTGGAGGATTTTACCATTACCCATATCCACCCCTCGCACACAAATTCCTCACACCCCATAGATCACTACTTTGGTTGTTGGCCCATGACATGGCCAGAGTATCACACTGAATACCCTACATGTGTCAGGTACCTTTATGGTTGTGTGGACTACCCTGCCATGTTTGCTTTCCACATGCTATACCTCACACACATAGGTACTTGCCCATACTTAACTTTCATTACTTGGTTGGTATACCCGGTTACTACCCATTCGACTGTGTCACATAAAAGTTCGGCTTATACCGCTGACTTCCGGATTTTGCCAGCCTGTTGTACTTATTGGTAGGATGGCACCTTTTCCCATGTCCAAGCTATTCCTTACACATATTTGATTGTTGTGAACAATGCCTCCCCACAGTCGACGGTAGGGTTTCCACCTTTTCAATTGGCCACAGTGTGACATTTTTGGTGAACACATCACATTTTACAGGCCAACACATACCCACGGTCAGTTCGGCAGATAAAACTTACAATTCTTGCCTATATCTAAGCTTATTCTTGTAGCATTTTGGTGGCTTATTCTATTTCTTATGACATTTATGTAATATACGTACAGAGAATCTCTTTAATGCAACTATTACATAACATCTAATGAATAATTATGTCCTATAATCTCTGGACATTTGCCATTTTTACAAGTTTGTGTCAGGACACATCTGCCCACAGAGGGACTGTCGCTCGCAAACTGGGACAAGTGGTAACCTTAGTCGACGTTATGGATCATACTGTTCTTTTCGGCCTACATGTCCTTATTGTTGTAACTGTTTATATGCTCCTTCTGTTTCGTTTATATGCGTATTCTATTTCCTATCACATTTGGTATGTGAAATGCGGACATAAATCTACATTTCTCCTCGTGTTTTTTGTTATGGACACATCTGCCCAGCTATGTACCCTCCCTCACATTATGGGTCAGCTGGTGACACTGGAAAATATGAAGGTCTATCCAAACACCATTATATTGGGCGACTTCAACTACCCAAACATAGACTGGGAGCATTACTCTAGCTCCAACACCCTAGCCCAAAAGTTCCTAGAATTTATAAACTCAAATGCTATGGAACAACTTGTTACCACTCCCACAAGAGGGGAAAACATACTGGACCTGATCATCACTAACATGGGGACTCTATGCTCCAGACCAGAAGTGTATCCCTCACTGGTAAGATCAGACCATAAACTAATCTCACTGGATATTCACATCCCGACCCCACTGCCTGCCCAGAAAACCACAGTGAAAAACTTCTCTAAAGAAAATTTCACACTCCTCAAAACCGAGGTGGAATCCTTCAAAGCCCCCAGGCCTGTGGAAAATACGGCCCAGACCGCAGAATCCTTTATAAATGCATTCTATGAACACCTTCAGGAATGCATGGATCATGCAATCCCAAATAAAACTAAGACCCAATCCTCCAAAGGCAGACGTCCTGTCTGGTGGACCCCAGCCATAAACAAACTATACAATAGGAGGAGGAAGCTACTAAATGATAGAGCAAAATCCCAAATAGGGAAGGCATCACTGATCAGTATTAGCAAAAAACTATGGGCACTCATAAAATTGTCTAAGGCCAGCTTTGAGAGAAAAATTGCACAGGACACTAAGGATAATCACAAGGCTTTCTTTAGTTATGTTAGGAACCTGGGTGGGAATTCCCAGATATGCTCAGAATTAGTCCAAAATGACAAAAAATACACCGAACCCACAGACATTGCCAACACCCTAGCTGACAGGTTCAGCGCAACCCCCCCCACCAAAACGGCAAATATCTATCCCATCAGAGTGCTGCCCCCCTGACATCTCAGATGCTCAGGTAAGAGCTGCCCTCTCCAAAGCAAAAAACACAGCATCAATGGGACCAGACGGTATCCCGGGCTGCGTCTTACATGAACTCCAAGAAGAGCTAAATCTAAACATAAAACTACTGTTCAATCTTAGCCTTACTACAGGATATGTGCCCAAAGAGTGGCATACAGCAACAGTGGTCCCTCTCCATAAAGGTGGTGCCTCAACGGATCCTGGAAACTATCACCCCATAAGCCTGACTAGCTTGGTCTGCAAAGCTATGGAAAGGATCATCATGGACCTCATAAATAAAGATATTGGGGACCTACAGACACTGGATCCTACCCAGTTTGGCTTTGTTAAGGGCAGATCCTGCCTCTTAAACCTGGCTGATTTCTTTGAAACAGTCACCAAGGCCATTGACGAGGGGAAGGTGGTCCACACAGCCTACCTGGACCTCGCAAAAGCCTTCGATACTATACCCCTCTCGGGCATTATAGATAAGATCACCAGCTTAAATATAAACCCCTATGTCACTAGATGAATTGCAAACTGGCTCAAGGACCGAACCCATATGGTTAGAATTGCTGGAGCCATGTCAGACTCCAAACCAGTTACAAGTGGTGTGACACAAGGCTCAGTCCTGGGACCTCTCTTGTTCGGTATATATTTCTCGGAGGTACAGGCCAACACGGAAGGACAGTGGCGGACCAAGTTTGCAGATGACTGCAAACTGGGTACCATAATCGACTCTCCAGCCGACACAAGCATCCTCCAAAAGGGCCTCATAGAAACAGACAACTGGTGCCAGAGCCATGGCCTCAAGCTAAATGCCAAAAAGTGTATAGTCATCCCCTTTGGCAAAAACAAAGTGCCCACAAATTACCACATAGGTGGTAATCCATTAAGTACAGAAGAAGTAATTAGGGACCTGGGCACCCAAGTTGATAGCAATCTCTCATTTGACAACCACGTGGCCAAAGTGGTTAGAAAAACATTTTATATAGTCCACCTAATCATGAAGGGATTCACATCTAGATCAGGGGAGGTCATCGTGCCTCTTTACTCATCCCTCATCAGGCCCATAATTGAGTACAATGCCCCTTTTGGGATGTACCTTACCAGACACCTGCAGCAACTGGAAAGACCCCAAAGGTACTTCACCAAGAGGATCAAAGGGCTCAAACAGATGCCATGATGCCATATGCTGCCCGGTTAAAGAAACTCCAGCTGTACTCAGTGGCATACCGCCTGTTCAGAGGCGATCTGTGCCTGACGTGTCCAACCCAGAAGTAATGGACATGCTGCACCTCAGAAAATCCAAATCCCATCGAGCTACGCGCTCGAGAGACTTGAACCTCAGCACTGAAATAAATAGGACATGCTGGAGGGACAGATTCATAACCCAGAGGCTCCCTTCACTCTGGAATAAAATCCCAGTCCAGGTTAGGCAGAGTCCCTCATTGACTCTCTTCAAGAGGAATCTTGATGAGTGGATGGGAGATCGTAGGTTTACCCCGGGTATCACTTCTGTGTCACTGTTAGACAGAGGCACAGCATATTAACCTCGAAAAAGGGCATAGCAAAATAAATTTAAAATGGGTGGCAAAAGCCAAACACATTCTGGCTAGGCTTATAAATGCCCTAGGGCAGATAGCCTAGTATGAACCTATGAACCTATGAACCCTCTCCATTGGGCTGGACGTACCTACTGGTGGCGCGCTAACATATGATGCGTTTCACTTTCACATGGTATAGTTATCTACACTATGTTGGACTACGGGCACACGGTTTTCCATATCATTTTTGCAAGGGTTAGGGACCCATTATTCCCTACCGTGCATTTATGTTTGCTTATTCATTTTCTGTTTGCACGAACTATTTTGCATGCTCTGCGTACGTTTCAGTATCCACAGACACTGATAGGTGTGATTACTGTTGCAGGCGGAATATCATATTCAGCAGGTTAGATTGCTCATCGACACCTGACATTGACACGTCTCCATGCGCAACTTCGATAGGCCCCATGCAGTCACACACATTTCCTATGCACATGGCTGTGGTGGCTGCACGCCTTCATTAATATGCATATGGCGCTACTACTCCATATATACACCGCACGGCCAGTGCAAGCCTTACGCCGGCCTTGCGCTGAGCTTCATGAATCCCGAAGGAAGTATGCATCCCCAATATATTTTTAAGAACATCATAAGGGGACAAGGTATGAGAATATCACACCTGAATGCCACGGATTTTGGCTATCAACAAGCAATATTTGATTTTAAGAACAGGTTATTAGATTGAGGTTATAATGATGTTGAAATAGAAAGAGGTCTTGCAGATATGGATTTGATAAGGGAAGATAGAGCTGCACCTTATTTTTCCACCAGAGCAATGTGTTACAGGGTTGTAAGACAAGATCACAAAGGTGTCAAAATACCTATGTATTACACTAATGACAATAAAGCTAGTTTTAACATAATTAATAATCATTGGAAGATTCTTACTACCAATGATGATTTATGGGAAATAATTAGTAATAAACCCTCTTTTAGATATAAAAATAAACCTATCTTAGAAGAATGCTCTGCTATAACATACATAGAAATATTTCAAACCATACTTCAAAAACTAGCCCATGTGGACACTGCAATTATTGCAGTTACATTAACACTAGAGGTTGTTTTATTCATCCAGACACAGGACAGTCCTATAGATTTAAAATAGATGCCAATTGTAACACAGCACATATTGTCTATTTAGCTGAATGTAATCTATGTTCATCATTTTACATAGGCAAAACTAATAGGACATTTCATACTAGAATAAAATAACATCTTTATGCCATCAAAGTGCACTATGTTAACAACGGCCTAGCCAAACATGTTATGATGTTAGGTGAACCACATACATTTAGTTTTATGGCTATAGATGTTGTTTTACCCATTATTAGACAAGGTGACATTAGGAATAGCACTGAAAAAGGGGAAATGACCTGGATTTTAAAACTCAGAGCTGATAGGGACCATGGGTTAAATGAGAGGGCTTCTCTGAAACCTGCTTTAAAATCAAGTAAATAAAGCTATTCTATAGATTTATATACCTAGATTTTTTTATGTTATAATATATATATATATATGTAGAATACTTTTTTATATTTTCATGTAATTTCTAGAGTATTCAAGTATTTCTTTCTTTATATATGTATAGATTTTTTAAGTGTTTATTCATATATTTTGGTATGATAAATTATATATTTGTTTTAATATTTAGGATTGTATCCAAGCTTCAATATAGAAATATAGAGCAGTAGATACTCCAGTTCTATTTATATTATGAATATGTTTGCCATTTCATATACTTTTAACTTATGCTTCTAACATATAATATACACACATATACAAAGAGTTAATATTGTGCTTACGTCATTATTGTTTAGGGGTTATAAAGGGTGTGTTTGTTAATGTGTGTTTTTTGGTCTGATGAAGCTATTGTGAAAGTGCTTACCTGTGCACACTATTAAATTGGTTTTAACATCAGCAGTATCGTTTGTCATTGATTTTCAACAATCGATGCATGTTTGCCTCCGCCAAAGGACTTTTACTTGTTTTTTATTCATGATTTAAGGAATTTAATTGTTTCTCCATTTTGATTAGTGGGCTATATATTACGTTGTTTGAGAATATTATTTATGTGAGACTTATGATTTAAATGTTTTTTAGCACTGAGGAAGTATTTTTTTATCAGAACGTTTTGTTATTGTCATTGCTATTAAACTTATTTGTGCAGTGTTTGCAGAACTTATTTGTTGGTTGATTACTTGTTTTTATGAGATTTTTCTTCTCCAATGTGCTGGTCCTATTTTACTCTCTCTGAATATGTGTCTCAGGCAGACATGTCCCTAGTTTTGAGCAGCATACTATCTTCACCTAAGATGATACCACAATATAAACACAAATGACTGACTTCAACAATTCTAAGGGGATCGAGTACTTGTCATCCTTGGATTACATGGTAGATATACCATGCTTCTTTGCCAAAGATGGTCTTCATCTGTCACCTCTGGGATTTCGGTTACGGGGAATTCGGGTACTGGCTAAGTCTCTTGCCTCCTCCATGTTGCCTGTTTTAGATAATGGGCAGGATTCACGAAGCCTCCGTGTAAGAGTTATAACTCATACACGGAGGCTGCAGTTAAACGGAGTGATGTCAGCATGCTTTGCATATTCATGAGAGCATGCTGAATCACACCTAAGGCTAACATGGTCCGTGTAAGACAGTAGGGGGCGTGTCCGTAGGCCGAGCCCTGTAAGCGGACATGCCCCCAGAAGAGGAAAAGTGCCCAAAGTAAACACCCATGACAGAGTCCACGGAAATGTGAATAAACAGAACACAACACATGCCCCCACAGACTATGAACAGAAAACATATAAATAAACATGTTATATATTTTTTTTAAATTGTAAAAATGTTTAACCGTGAGTGCGCTCGTTTGCGTGGGCGTGCCTGTAGCGCAGCTACAGTTAGCAATCAGTGGGAAAGCATATAAGAACTAAATATGCAAAATAAGCCAGGAAGCAATAGCGCAGCGGTAGAGATGTTGGTTGAAAAGCAGGCATTCATGGTTCAAGCCTCCACAACACTAATTTTTATTTTTAGCAAAATAAGCACGAAACAAGTCCCTGACAAATATGTACACATAAAACCACATCTTATGTAAAATGTAATGAAATAGCCCATTTATATTGAAGAAATGTGAGGTAACAAAAGAATAAAAAATGCCAGATGTGCCCATAGCTGAGCTACAGTTTAACAGGGTGAGTGCATCTGCCCGTAGATGAGCAGCGGTTTAACTGGTGCAAAATGAGTGCCAATAGCTGAGCAGTGGTTTAACATGCTAAATCTATGTGCCCCTAACTGAGCTGAGCGTAATATGCATGCTGATAGCCAAATGAGGCTTAAACCCACGTACCCCATTTGCGCGGAGCTGCGCACCGCGCAAACAAGCTAACCGACGTGCAACGTTGAGCAAGCCATATCAAAACTGCCTTTACACAGACACACCCCTCAGCATGTCTAGACAGTCATGAAAAATAAAAAGCAGTGGCCAGGTTCGTACCCAGGATACTATACACCATAGTCAAGGTACCAAACCACTAAGCCATGACAGCAGTACCTAGAAATGCAATAATAGCTAATATATAGGAATGAATACAAACTGGAGCATGACAATGCAGGTTTACTGAAGCTGATACAATTCCAAAATGGCCAATCACAGATATGTGCGGGAAAAATGGACTATATAAGCCCCATAGGCGGGAATACACAGCATAAACGATTGTAGAACTGAACTGCAGGCAGAATGACAGGAGTAGGAGAGGGTAGCTGCTTTCGAGCACAGAGGTGGGGCTTTGAGGAGTCAAGGTACATGGTCTGGCTCCTAGTCCACAATCATGAGGCCCAACTCATGCAGGGCCAGGTCCTCTGGGGAGCATACAGGGCTGAGGCGTGGGACCGGTTGGCTCATGATCTCACCAGTGCCACAGGGATTCCAAGGACTGGTGAGCAGGTCCATCAAATCCATGCGGACCTGAAGAGACGCAAGCAGGACCAACTGAAACTTTGGATCCAGGAGGCCCGACAAACACCCAACGCCCCACTACTGAGTAAGTTACAGTTCTTTATGTATGTAAGAAATTTAACTAGCTGATATTATGGAAATGTGTTTTCCAATATTACTTCATTTATATTACAGCTGCAGGTGTCTGTTCTGTGAACCACAGAGCCTATGGCGATAGGCTGGTGCGGTTGCGCCACCAGGCAGGTCAGTAATCCACTACCAGTAACTGTAAAGAAATATAAAAGTATGACAGTCAGCAAAAGAGTGCAGTGTAGTCACTAAGGAATAAAATGTGCAAGTAACAGTGTGAAAGTGTCTGCAAGTATTGCTTGATTACAAAAGTGTGTTTCAGCCTGTAAGTTAAACCGAAAAATGAAACTGTCTGACATAAATTCTGAAATAAAAATGCCCCACCTGTAAGAAAATAGTAGACAACCTGCAGCAGGCTGAAAAGTATAGCTGGAGAAGATGATGGAATCACATGTGTGAAATATATCCCTGTTGAAATACTGAAACATGACAGAAGTGAGACTGCTGGAAAGGACTGTAATAACTACAGGTAAAACATGTCAATAAAGCCTAGAAGTAAGTACCATCCTGAATAGTATAATGAAAGCAAGTGAGAGAGTGTGAGAAAGTGTCATGAATCCAGCAATACAGTAGCAATAACCCCTGAATAAAGTATACTGCAGTCAAGACAGAATGAAATGCATGTGAGAATCAAAACCAAACAGCGAAATCTGTTCAAAGTGTTGCTGCATCTGGAATGTGTATCCCAAAATCTGGATATGTTGCTCTCAGTCTGCAATATGCAGATAGGATGATTGTCTGATATACCAAACATCCACACTTGTCTACAGCTATATAAAGCAAATGTAGCAGGATGATGTAGCTGAACAAAGCTAGATATGAATGTGTATGAAGAACAATAAAATGTATATTGATGTTGCAGTAACAGTCCTATCAACAAGTTGAAATAGTTATCATATAGGAAACTGTAGTTAGAACAGTAGTGTGTATATATCTGTAGCTATTAGAAATGTACAGCATATGTATTGGTTTTTGAAGGTGTTAATATTATTTTCTTCACCCCACCCTATAACCACATATAACCCATTCCACATGAAAATGGTATGTGCAATCACAATTAACACCCCTGGACGTTTGTCCTGTTGGGTCATATATATTTGCATGTCCGTTGATGCATCTGCCCTGTTCATACATCCAAACCTGATGGCCTGTTGCCATCAATTAACCCTGCATGTTGTTGGACTGTGTATTGCTGTTCAAATTATGCATGTGTTATGCACGCTGTTCAATGGTGTGAATATCTGGGTGTTTGGTTAATGGGAATACTAATGCATGCTGTTACAACTAATTGTGAATGGTATTATATGTCACTAACCCAAACTGTCATGACATAATGCAAAACATAGGACGACAGGGAAGGTGGGTTCCAGCAGACCCACCTCTCCCACCTCAGCTGGCGAGTGCACCTGGCACTAGTGCCGAGTCCAGACCCCCCTCCGGTGGCCCTGTGCCACCTGTGGGTGGAAGTGCTGCAGGGGATGGGGTGCACCCCCCCTCTGCAAGTGTGGCCGGAGGAGAACCACCACTCACCCTCCGAAGCATCCTGACTGTGGTGCATAGGGAGATTCAGGACTCTGTTCTCGAGCCCTTACGCCAGCTTGAGGCACGGGTGGCACAACTAATGGGCATGCCTGTTGCCCGGCCTACACAGCCCTCAGCACAGCCCCGTCCTGGGCAGTGAAGGAACAGTGGCAACTGCCTATGGGTGGGGATATCAGTTCCACTGTTGCCATCTGTGGGCTCATGGGCTCTGGATATCCAAACCTTCGTCCCCGTCAATTGTGTAACCCCCCCATACATGTCATACACCGCCCCTGTATGTGTCTTGTTTGTCTTGTCTGTTTACCTACCCAACCTACCTCCCCAGCTGTACCGACTTCCTTCACCTGACATATCACTCTCACCTGAATAAAAAAAAAAAGGGCACTCTGTACCCACAAAAAAATTACGCCCCATACATAGCTGCCCATTGCGCACACATGTCTGCTGGACATGAATCTATCAATTACAATTGGCAGTACAACAAGTATTAATGTTGTCCTGACACCTCTCTCAGGGATGGAAGGTTTCAAATGTCACACCAAATTACATACATATGCACAGCTGTTGCTGATGAAGAAATGGGCAGCTATGGGCCTTACCTACATCCCTCCTGCAAATCCCAAGCTTGTTTCCCTACTGTCTTACCCTCTTTGTGACCCCTTTTTCACCACTTTCCTGTCTCTCCATTTTCTTTTCTTTTGAAGAAAATAGCGTGGGTGTGCGCCAGAGTAAGCACTGTTAAGCGGTTGTAAGCGGGTGTGCGCTTGTGTGCGTGGAGCTAACCGCCAGTGCGCATGCGTGAGCTCTGTGCAAACCAGCGCTAACCTGGTTACAACTGCTTAAAAGTGCCTTAGTCACTGTGACTGACAGGTCCTGTACTCAGTTCAAAAGCAAAATAAAATCCCACTGTCAGTCCCGAACCCAGGACCTTGGAAACACTAGTCTGTATGACCTACCACTAAGCCATGACTCTTATAAAAGAACATTCTGCTAAAATAAATATAACATGTAATAGTAGGGATGAATGTAAAGGGAATATAGGATGTGTAGTACCCAAAGCATGTCATGTAGAATTACTGTCAAAACTACTGGATTCCCATAATAGTAGTTTGTGAACACAGACAGCCATGCTAGTTGTTACTTGTAGGTAATAATGTCAAAGTACATATATAAATGTATGTATATGTACACATATATATATATATATATATATATATATATATATATATATATATATATATATATATATATATATATCTATATATAGTTGTTGGAGTCATTGTGCATACACACTTACTACAGGGAACAGGAGAAAGGAATGGAGAAATGTGAATCTACAACACAGCCTAAATCATGAGAGAGATACTAACCTTTACACTCACAGAACAGTGTCCACAGCATACCAGCATGGTCCCCGCCCTTACAATCTGAAAGGGCAACGCCTATCCCACATACCCTTTTATAGCACTGACCTGAAATCACAGTGAGAACTGCAATCAGTACATAACTGGCTGTATGCAATTAGCAAATGCTGGCTTACAATTGGTGCAGAGGCCATCACATGGACCTATGCAGATACCTACAAAAGCATCCAGTACTAACACTCCACACATGCAATACATTAATTGCACTGTCTGGAAGCAGACAGAGGGAGAGAGAAAAGTGAGAGAGAGAGAGAGAGAGAGAGAGAGAGAGAACAAATAAAAACAAATTATACACTGTGACTCTGTCACCCGAAGCCGTCAGCAGTGACAGTAGCAGCAGCAAGCAGAAGCAGTGGTAATGCAACCAGCTGCGACAAACATAGGTAATGCAAAGTAGCAGGTTAATAGTGTGCATACTGTGAACCCTCCAAATGTGTCATAGGTCTGTATCTATAGGTATGTCCATGTGATATGTTGTGTGTACGTAGTTCCACCAAAAGGGGATGACCATACATTACATGTCAATCAGTCTTAGGCCATGATCCTGGCAACAGTTGTCTGTGCGTTGCCCCCAGCAATGGCTGTAGTGACTGCTTTGAAAGGTCAGCTAGGTTCAAAAGGCAGGATCAGCCCATCACAAAGGCACACTGGCTGGGAACAAGTGTCTGCAGGTACCCGATATCACTGCATATGCATCCCATACTGCATAATTCCATAGCTTAGCAGACCAGGCCGGTTATGCATATGATGTGGTAGTTCCCAGGGTCAGTTGAGGTGCCTTCTTAGAGGTGTGGGACCACTGTCGCTGTATGCCACTGTCCAGGTACATATCCTGTAGTACAGCCAAGATAAATTATCAGTGTTATATGCGGTTGTATGTCCTCTTGGAGTGCAGGTAGCACACATCCAGGGATACCATGAGGTCACAGTGATTCTGTGTGTTCTGCTCTGCTGAGGGCAGCCCTCACCTTGACATGTGAGATGATAGGGAGGTTACATACAGCTGTGATAAATATTTCAACTGGTGGGGGAGAAGGAGGGGGGATACGTGCACCGAACATGTCTGCAAGATTGTTGCCAATATCCGTGTGTTTGGTGAATGTTAAGTAGGTGTGTATTAACACACAGCATATCTGAGGCATGTGGTCCATATGTGTAACATAACTGAAGAAGACCTTGTGGTCATCCATAGTGTTTGTGGCCATGTCCCTCCCAGAGTAGGCCATGGCCATTGTTATGACGGACCATAGCATAGTACCAGTGCTGACCACAGATGCCTTCCCTTAATGTGAATGTGCTCTGTCCTGCAGTAGCCTCCTGCTATTGTTATACAATCTGCCTCTGTCTGGGGTCCACTGGACAGGATGCCTAACCTTTGTGCATAGGGTCTGGGTTAGAAATGTGTGTGCAAGTTCCATGCAATCTTTGGCATGTCCGTGGTAAGCATTTGCAAAGGGGTCAGCAGTGTGGCTTGTGGCTTCCACTGGCCCAGTGTGCTGCATGGATACCATCTCAGTCCCAGCAAGTGAATAACTGTCTAATCACATACATATCAAAGTAGTCTACTGTGCTGGTGGTGGTGGTGGGATATGTATATCCAGGCCGAGTAACTTCTGTCAACATCACAGTAGTGGACGGCATCCCACATACAGTACCTTGGGATGAACTCCCAGAGTGAGGTTGTGCATTGGACCTGTCAGTGTGTGCTGACCGATGGGGCATGCTACTATGTTGTGTGGAATGTGGCAGGTATTGTTGCACAGGTGTTGGCTGAGCACTGATATCTGGCCATGTACCTGTGTATCCACCACGACACACTCACATGCAACATATGGGAGTAGTAGTATATCACTACACATGAGTATCATGTATAGTATGTGTACCATATATTGCTGACATAGTCTCCTGATATCCTGTTTGTGTTCTCTTCCAGGGAGATGGCACATCAGCATAATCTCGCCTACTCTGTAGCGGAAGATGAGGAGATCCATCAGAGCCTGGTGCGGGAGTATGACATCCTGTTTTCCCACACCAGTCAGAATCAGCAGGAGAGGGCTGCACTGTGGCAAGACCTTCTCCGTAGGGTAAATGATATTGGCATGCATAACAGGACATATGAGCAGGTACGACATCACTGCAGTGATTTAATCCGAAGTGTCCATCAGCGTGCATCAGATATCCACAGGCAACAGGTTGCCACAGGAGGTGGGGTGGCCACACATCCCCCTCTCACCAGACTGGAGGGGCTACTCCTAAGTGTTGTGGCTCCAGCCCCGGAACAGCAACAGCAGTACACCTGCATTATGATGGAGGCTGGTTCCACACAGCAGCACGACATGGAGCGTGCAGGTAATATGCCATATGTACACTTGACTGTTCTGTACACTGTATCATATGCAATATCAATGGCACAGTTGTGCCCACTGACATTAATCTCATCATTTCTGCAGGTCCCTCTGGGGTTACAGCAAGGCAGGCCACCCATGCTGGTGAGTGTGTTTAACATAACCTATAATAGTCCTGATAATGCTAGTAACAGTAGTGTAACTCAGTAGTGCTCTGTATGTATATTGTGGGGTGTGCATGTGTGCATGTGTGCAGGTGTGCCTGTGCCCATGTGTGCATGTGTGTATGTGTGCATGTGTGCAGGTGTGCCTGTGTCCACGTGTGCATGTGTGCCTGTGTCCACATGTGCATGTGTGCATGTGTGCATGTGTGCCTGTATCCACGTGTGCATGTGTGCATGTGTACACGTGACCACGTGTGCATGTGTGCATGTGTCCATGTGTGCATGTGACCACATGCACATGTGTGCATGTGTGTATGTGGCCATGTGTGCATGTGTCCACGTGTGCATGTGTCCACGTGTGCATGTCTGCATGTGTGCATGTGTGCCTATGTGCATGTGTGCATGTGTGCCTGTGTGCATGTGTCCACGTGTGCATGTCTGCATGTGTGCCTGTGTCCATGTGTGCATGTGTGCCTGTGTCCATGTGTGCATGTGCGCATGTGTCCATGTGTGCATGTGTGCATGTGTGCATGTGTGTAGAAGTGCATCACTGGTAACAATGTCTGGAGACTGTAAACTCTGTTTCCTGTCTTCCTCCCACAGGTTCTGGTGCTGCTCTGGTGACCTGCAGCAGGGAACCTGAATCTTGTGCCATGGTTACTGGTAATGATGATATTTGTGTAATGGTACAGGAAGGTGTGTCAGGGTCTGCCATTGGTCAGCCAATTGGCAGTACACAACTGTCAACCCCATCATTGCGCACAGTCATCCTTCCAGTACATTCTTTGTCACCATTGTCCCTAGGTGATGGACAGGATGCAGTGGGCATAGACCAGGGTAATGCGGTACCTGTGGCACATGCTTCCCCACACAGCAGCCATGGGCAGGGTCCTCCAATGGTACTACACAGACAGTTGCACATGGGTTGTCGCAGGAGCATCCGTGGGCGTACTGCCTCTGGCCGACGTGCCCAAAGAGGTCTGTCAAACTCAGCTATGTTTCGGACTGTCATGCAGGCACAGTCGCGTATGGAAAGGTACACCAGACAGGGTCTGAGGGAGCTGAGAGCATGTCGCACAGCCATGACAGACAGTATGCGTGACATTGCGGATGCTATCCGTAATTTCACCGATGTCATAGACAGACGTTGTGGGGACATATTACAGCAGTTCCACAACCAGATGTCCATGAGCCAGGGCAATGGTGGGCGTTTGCGGCATCGACGTGGCCGTATGCCAGCAACAGCAGCAGCTGGCAGTCGGCGCGGACAACAACAGGCTCACGCATGCCCCCATAGTGCCAGCAGCAGCCCCAGCAATACTGAGTCTATGCTGTCATTGGAACGCCCCAGGAGACCACGTGCACGTGGCTCTGGACAGTCCCAAAAGGGACCTGTGTCCAGTCAAAACACTCCCACTTCTGATGACAGTACCCAGTCTGGCTTAGTACTGGATACAGTCCATTGTGGGGACATATTACAGCAGTTCCACAACCAGATGTCCATGAGCCAGGGCAATGGTGGGCATTTGCGGCATCGACGTGGCTGTATGCCAGCAACAGCAGCAGCTGGCAGTCGGCACAGACAACAACAGGCTCACGCACGCCCCCATAGTGCCAGCAGCAGCCCCAGCAATATTGGGTCTGTGCTGTCATTGGAACGCCCCAGGAGACCACGTGCACGTGGCTCTGGACAGTCCCAAAAGGGACCTGTGTCCAGTCAACACACTCCCACTTCTGATGACAGTACCCAGTCTGGCTTAGTACTGGATACGGTCCGTAGCACCCCTGCCAGGCACAGGTACCGTGTCTGTGCCCACAGACACTGATCTGTATGACCTGCCAGGTGCAGTCTGTGGCTGTCCACAAACCCCTGTATATGGCAGCCATGAGGTGGAACTGTGTGCGTGCATACACACATGCAAAATGTTAACACCTAGGGCGAACACATACACACACACACTGCACCACCACTGCCCCACCCTGTACTGCTGCCCCTCACCAACACACATACACACACATGTCAATTGGTGGTATCAGTGGCTGACTCAGGCATACCTAATCCACACCCTGTGCATATGATGACACTGTGCCACCTCCTACAATCTCCAACATCATTGTGGGAACAGGTAAACACGTTGCTGATGCACAAGGTGACTACATAGAAGTGTATTAGTAGTATCATGTTGGTAACAGTACAGTGTGCTGCTATGACTGTGTGTTTATCCCAGCATGCCTGCTGCAGTAACTGTATGAATGTCCTGAATTGTTATCTGCACCCATAGTACATACCAAAGTATAACAGCTGCACATAATTGCATGCCGGTGGTACGGTTGTCAACAGATAGCCGCATACATGGGTAGCACAGGGGGAAAGCTAACGCAAGTAGTGATATGCAATGGTGGACATGTACAGTAATGGTGTCAAGTTGCCCACAACGACTATACAATGTGGATGTTCATGCATGTAGATATGTGTGCAGTACCAATGTAATCCAAATCACAAATAACTATGACATAATATCAGTTCTACCATGGGCATCTGCGCTGTGTATTCCTGGGTACATGTTGATAGTGCCTACATATTTGCATTGTTACTTACTGTTATTGTTACCCCTTCTTTGTTGTACAATGCACTACTTCCAGCCCTGTTTACTGTAGCTTTGTTTGCATGCATGTTCGCTTGGGTTCCCTGGAACACTGCTTACACCTGCAATGCAGAGTTACAGTGCTTCTGTAGACTCCTAGTGACATCTGCATAGCGTGCGATGCGTATGTCAACTTTACACATGACAGAACATCACTGTCTGTCCTGTACACATGTACGTTGCCTGTGACACATTGCACATGTCTTACCTGGCATTTACCCACGTGTGCAGTCATATATGCCAGTGCTATGAAACAGTAGCGGTACACCCACACATACACACCTTCAGTATGTTGTTCCCCATTGGCCCTATGTGTTGGTACTCACCATGGCAATCACACTACTAGGGTAGCATGTGCAAAGGTAACCTGTGAATCACCTCTATGGTCCAGTTGTGGTTTATGTGAGTCATGTGTCAATGTCACAGCTGCCACATGTATGCAGTCAGCCATCACCCTTGGCCAGGAACATACAACACATTTGAGGGATGCCACCACACAGCTAATCTGGGGACTGGGCTCTATTAACCCAGTAATGCCATACCCTGTCAGGTGGCATGTCATATATACTACATCCTGGACAAACTTCAACCCCAATCCCTGCTGCTACTATTGATAATACCCCTGAAGATGTTTCTGATAGTTTTGACCAATTCTTTACTGAGACATTTCAGGCCCTAGCTAGCCATCTACCTCCTAGCTCCCCTGGTCCTGAAAGTAGCACCCCTAGAAACCTACTTGTGTTCAGCTGCCAACCAGTCACCACTTCACTTCTCCGTACCTTGATTGAAACAGTGAAACCCACTACACTTTTTGCTGATCAACTCCCTGCCGAGTACCTATCAAACTCAGATGATGCTATTGCTTACCCTGTCTCAAAGGTAATCAAACAAACCATGGTAGAATCTAAATTTCCCACCATCTGGAAAATATCATATGTAATCCCACTTCACAAAGGAGGCAGCTCTACTGAATTCTCTAATTATAGGCCAATAGCTATACTCTCTCCACTTGCAAAGATTATGGAAACTTTAGTCATAGACAATTCATGCACCACCTAATCCAAAATCGCCTTATGGCAGGCACTCAGCATGACTTCCGTCCTCATCACAGCACTACTTCAGGCCTCCTAGCCTTTACTAACACCATAAACCATACTTGCAACACTAATTATATATCCTCAGCCCTCTTTTTGGATCTTTCCAAGGCATACAATATGGGTGATCATCAACTTGTAATCCACACCCTGCACACATTCTGTCTAGATACTGGAGCCTTCCAATGGTTTCAATCCTACCTGCATGGTCGACAGCAGGCTGGCCTCTGGCAGAACAAACTCTCTAACCTTCTACCTAACACCCTCAGAGTACCACAAAGCTCTATACTAGGGCCCTTGCGGTTCTCCATCTTCATTAAAGACCTTTATACTGTCATCCCAAAAGTCAGCTGTATCCAATATGCTGAAGACTCTACTCTGATCTGCTCAGCCACATCTCCAGTAGAGTTATGGTCAGCTACCCAGACCATCTTTAATACAATAGAAAACTGGCTTTCTGAACATCGTCTGATCCTAAATCCCAAATAAACTAAACTGCTGTTATTTCACCAACACGTAGGTCTACCGCTTTCACCTTTACCATAACATCAACTGATGGCACAATAATCTCCCCTGACCCATCTACTAAACTATTAGGTGTCATCATAGACAATAATCTCAAATGTGACCTACATGTTAACCAAATTATCAAAGCCATCAATAGAAAACTAGGGTCACTTTACAGAATAAAAGCCTTCCTAGCCCCTCTAGCTAAAGGTACCATAGCTCGCTCACACCTTGTTTCAACCCTTCTGTATGCATCCCCTCTACTCTCGAATATGAACAAGACTGCCCTTAACAAACACTCAATTTGCTACAACCACATTGCCAGGTTTGCCACTGGGCTGCCTTTTAGGACACATCATTGCATCAATCTAAATCGGCTTGGGTGGCTTGCAATACCCAGCCTAATACAGTATAACCAACTGATTATGGCCTATAAAATCCTCTATAATCCGGACAATACTCCTGCACTTCAAATGTTATCACCCCCTATAAAAATCCTAGACCGCTTCGATCCTCTAACAAACTACTAATTCAGACTAGCAAATTTAATAACACAGCCGGTGATTCACTCTTTGCAAACTCTGTAAGTAGAACCTGAAACTCACTTCCAGCTGATATTATCCTACTGTCCACCTTAGGTCAATTTAACACTAGACTCAAACAACATTGTCACTTAACTGGCTATGTCAATGTATCAAGCCTGGCTAACTCGAATGTGTAAAATCTGTGAACCAGTTTACTGTGTAATTTAATTTAATCCTGACTTGTGCTCAGGACTAACATTAACCTGTGGAACATGTTTAACTTGCTTACTTATGTAATCTCTGTAAATAATCTGTTTGCAATATGTAATGCTGGTATTATGTAATGCTGTATCTGCTTACCCTTGTAGCTTTTCTCCCCGGGCCTCCACTGGAAATGGACATGCATCCAGTCAGACTATCCTGGTCAACAAATGTAGGATAAATAAATAATTAAATAAAATATATTACAGTGACTACAATTCAAGTCAGACATTGACACACACTGACAGCATGCTGAACACACTGGGGCATACGTGGGGACTTAGAATAGCATTCCACCTGAGCATCACACACCTCCGCAGCTGCCACACAGGCATATGTTCTGTCGGAACAGAGCACATGCCACACATGGCACACACATCCCGTGTGCCACACACTCACAGCCTGTAGGGCTACACAACACACCTGCTACAGACGTGTCAGGTACCTGTCTTGGGTGCTGCACTGGGGTCACACTCAACAGGCTGTATCTGGTGAAGGTCACAGTGATATGCCTCAGGGGCACTATGGTCCACCACAGAACACATGCATACAGGTCAGTCAGAGGCATGGACACATATGACTCACTCATTGACCATGCCAGTATGGATGACCTGAGACATACCTCCCTGGACTACATGATAGGGAACATAGAATGGATCTCTCAGCATGTGGCACAGGCCAGTATGAGCCTGATCTTGGTTGCCAACATACCCTCACCAGGTATGCTACCACTATATGTGGGAAGGGTGTTGTATGTCTACATTATGCTCAGTCTCCACTGTCATTCATAGGGTATCCGCTGGCTGTCAATGTGTGCTTACATGCTAGGGAAGCCACAATGATGTGCAAGGGTCATCTTGCACATGACACCCATGGCCCGATGTATAATGGCAAAGCTCCTTGGTACACACATACTGCCTTATGCTGCAGGACATGGTTTACATAGCCACCTCCATGGGTATCACACAGGTTAGGACACTAACAGTGCTGCTACACAACAACAGCAGTGTACACCGGAAGATGTATGCACCAGACACTGTCCTCAGCACGGTGAAGTGCAATGTCTGTGCAGTACCAGATTCCTGATTCATGGCTCACAGGTGTTACCCATCACTGACAGGTTATGCCCCATACCATGCCTGTCGTCCCCTACACATGTAACACACATGGACAGGGGGGTGGTATCCCAAGGTACCACAGATACACACACCTCCAGGTTGTTGGCACAGCACAAAGCATCAGGGCCTAATCATGTGCAGCTAACAGTGTGTCGGACTGCCATCTTGTTCATAGCCTGTCACACACAACCCTCCCATACACAGGAAGACCACCTATCCTCCATAACAACACTGGCAATATGAAAGTCTCAAGAACTGTGTTTATATGGCTGGACTGCATCCAGCCAAACATTGTGCGTGAACATTACTGTAGCTACAACACACTAGTTGAAGGGTTCACAGCATGTGGTCACTGAATTGCAGTGGAATGACATGTTACCAGTACCACAACAGGTGGGAACATGCAGCACCTGTACATCGACTACATGTACACTATATGGTCCAGACCAGATGTGTATCCCCTGCTGTAGGTATTTCACCATATACACCCACACTGTATAGAGATATACTACGTGCGGACCCTGCACAGTAAGACACCGTCATATTGGTATACATTGCAAATACCATTTATCCACTCGTGGCATGTGTCAGACATGGTAACTACTGCAGGTCACAGGTATTTATGTGTATGTGTCACACACATACATCATGTGTGCAATGCCATTGCTGGTTTAGGCAATGGCATGCATTGTTATGTACAAGGACCCACACAAGGTCATACTGTGTGACACAACCACACATGGCAGTTGTGGGTTACCAAAACATACCTATCTATACTCTGACAATGG
Organism: Protopterus annectens; assembly: GCF_019279795.1. NCBI lineage: Eukaryota > Metazoa > Chordata > Ceratodontiformes > Protopteridae > Protopterus > Protopterus annectens. The sequence continues at coordinate 663,447,786 of NC_056741.1, read as the reverse complement.
TAATAGACACAGTAGCAGAGCGCACTATTGGCATTACTAGCCAACTAGCCCTGTTTGGCTGTGCTGATAGTGTGGTGACATCCCCTGTGTTTACTGGGGGAATATGCAGCATCTGGTGTATTGTAGTATTTGCCAACAGGATCTGTTCTCTCACACTTGCATTTACACACACCCTACTACCCCCACACACATGCACACTTGCCGGATTCATTCCCCTACCTCACTAAGTCATGACACGTGAGAGAAAAGCATTAGCGAAGCGTACTATTCAGATTACTAGATAGTTCCTCTTCTCTGGCTGTACTTATAGGGTGCTGACAACGTCAGTATTTTGAAAGGGTAATGTGCATCAGGTAGTGTGATCTCCTGATTGCCAAAACTAACATGTTTTTTATACGGAAATGCACACACACAAACTCCCCACATCCAAACGCACACACATGCCATTTACAGGGTTCAAACTCCTACCTAACTACATTACAACACTCAGAAGAGACACATTAGCAGAGTGCACTATTCGCATTACTGGGAGGCTTCCCTTCTCCTGCTGTACTTATAGGGTGCTGACACCATCCATGTTTAGAAAGGGGAATGTGCATCCTGTAGTGTGTTCTCCAATTTGCCAAAAGGGACATTTCCCTCACACAAAATTGCACCCACACTAACCCCTCTCATCCAAACACACACACTTGCCATTTGCAGGATTCAAACCATTACCTATGTTATGACACTTGAGATGGACGCATTAGCAGGGCACGCTATTCGTATTACTGGGAGGCTTTCCTTCTCCTATTGTACATATAGGGTGCTGACATCATCTGTGTTTAGAAAGGGGAATGTGCATCCTGTAGTGTGTTCACCCAGTTGCCAAAAGGGACATTTCCCTCACACAAACACACACACTTGCCATTTGCAGAATTCAAACCACTACCTAATTATGTTATGACACTTGAGATGGAAGCATTAGCAGAGCACGCTATTCGCATTACTGGGAGGCTTTCCTTCTCCTGCTGTACTTATAGGGTGCTGACATCATCAGTGTTTAGAAAGGGGAATGTGCATCCTGTAGTGTATTCTCCTAATTGGCAAAAGGGATACTTCTTTCAAACAGTCTGGAACACACACTAACCCCCTCCACACACACACACACTGAGCATGTACAGGATTCAAACCCCTACCTAATTATATTATGACACTCAAGACGGACGCATTAGCGGAGCGTGCTATTCGCATTACTGGGTGATCTCTTCTCTCCTGCTGTATGTATAGGGTGCTGACATCATCAGTGTTTAGAAAGGGGAATGTGCATCCTGTAGTGTGTTTTCCCAGTTGCCAAAAGGGACATTTCCCTCTTGCAGCCTTTCACACACACAAACCCCACTCACCCACACTGAGCATTTGCAGGATTTAAACCCCTACCTAACTATTTTATGAGACTTGAGGGAGACGCATTAGCAGAGCGCACTATCCGAATTACTGGGCATCTGTTCTGCACCTGTTGTATTTAGAGGGTGCTGACATCTTTATTTCTACAGAGGTATGTAGATGTAGTACTACCTGTCAGGTGGGGGATAGCATATATATGCAGTTGCAGCCACCTACGTCAGGGCCAGATATGCACATCGCACTGGCAGGTTATGTTCTATACCATGCTTTGGGACCACAGGACCTGTAACACACAACACAACCAGTCCAGAACACCACACCCACATCCAGGACACACACTTAGCTTCCCTGGGAACAGTGCCAGGATATGCAGGTGTTCACATACACCATTCCAGTTGTTAACATCAGGTACAGGCATATTGTGTGTGAGAACTACTCAGGCCTCTACCACTTTACCCTACAGCCACTACAATTTGTGGGTCCATGTGCTATGGCAGAACCACACACCACAGCCACATGGGAGAATACATATTGCACCTGTCCATCTGCAACGTGGGTACTCACTGTTCCACACCAGAGGTAGACCACCATTGTTGATATCTGACCATACCCACCTTTTCCTGGACATCCGTATCCCATCTCCACCCCCAGGCAGGGTTGTCACTGCACACAAACTGTATTTAGCACAAGCAGACTCTACACTTGTGTAGACTGGGGTGGACGACTTCAGAGGACCCATGCTGGAGGACTATACTGGCCACTCAGCATAATCCTTGACAATTGCATTCTATGAGCATGTGTACGGTTTGCATTGGTCATGCTATCCCACATATACCCATGACTGCTCCACAACAAGACACCTGTCAGATGTACACCAGCCATATATGCGCCGTACAACAGACAGAGTGACCTAATACATTGCAGAGCTGTAGCCCACAGAGGGAGGACATCTGTGAACAGTTCCGGCACTCACTTCATTCACACATACTCATTACAACACAGTGTTGCCAGTGGAATCGTCCAGAGAATGCAGACAGGCCTCCCCTCAGCCTGTTATTGATGGACACCTACTGTCAGAGATCCTCAGCAACCCTCTCACAGCACACACCGACAACATGGCTGTGGCTTAGCACATTCAATCCCTGGGACCTCCACGGTGCCCCTGCTTGACAGAGGCACAGCTTACTAGCCTCACATGTTGCCTTCTGTAACCTACTTTACAGTGGCACAGTAGCCTACTATCCTGGGGATGCAGATGCCAAGCACACGCTGGCGGAGCTGTCATTCCCTAGGGCAACAAGCCTAGTATTGACCTCTACACCCATATGTTCAATTATCGGATGCACAATATTTGTTGTGCTGTTCTACTGTTTGCAGGTCTTTATTGCCATAGCATTCCCTGTTCCTATGACCAACTTGTGTATCTGTGGAAGATGTTTGCATATGATGGTGATCCACTATATCACTTATGTCTCTGTGGTAATTTACTGTGTGCACTGGGCTGATTGCTGTGTTGTGGTTGGTTCCTGGACTGACATGTACAAATACCAGATATGTGTGGCCAACTGCTAAACGGAGATATGGCCTAAGTGTGTGAAGATGCCCAGTTCAGCCTTTCCATGGCATGTTGTCTGACATATGCCTCATTTATCAAAGTGTGCGAGCATGCCCAGTGTGAGCTTTCCATATGTTGCACTCTGAAGTCCACCACATATTTGGGTGTGTGTGAACTTCATCAATATCTCACGTTTATGGTTGTGTGTTGGGTGTCATGTTGTGTACTAACTGGCCAACTGCTTCATGTCTGCCACAACAGGGATTATACTGTGCCTGCAGGGATTGCATGGGATACTTTGCAGACAGTTCTCAACATACTTTCATAATGACCTAACACTGTAGTACCATATAGTGTACTGGTTCAGTACTTTCACTGTGGTGGACAGTATCCTGGGCTTTAGTCCTATGACTGCTTGACATCTTCATAGTGTGCACAACAGACTGTGTAGGGGCCAGTTGTGCACATATGACCATGTTGCAATATGTTCAGATATGGACTACCTACACCAGGCTCGTCCAACATTACTAGTGTATTCCACAACATGGGTGGACATTGGCAAACACTAGTGATGTTCCCTAGGCCATTTCTGATGCTAGTCACAGGGTGTGTTTGTCCTTCGACACACATTGTAACTGGAGTTTGCCATGACATATGTCATGGTTAGTATACTGTGCCTCCATCTACCTCTGACATAACAGTGATACCCAGGGTTAACCTACCATCTCCCATACACTCATCAGGATTCCTCTTGAGGGGTGTCGATATGTGGCTCTCTGGCTGACCTGTACCAGGAGTTTACTGAAGAGTGGGGGTGCCTTCTGTGTTATGGATCATTCTATACAGCTTGTCCTATGTATGTCAGTGCTGGGGTTCAGGTCTCTCATGTGCATAGCTCACTGCCATTCAGATTGTACAAGGTGCAATGTGTTTATTAATTCCAGGTTGGACATGGCTTCATACATCAGGCACAGCTTTCCTGCAGCTGGGAAGGATGGCAGTGTGTGGGACTGCAGTTTGTCTACTCAGGCAACACATGGCATCTGTTCATGCTCTTTGCTATCCCTGGTGGGGTACTGTTGTGGACTTTACAGTTGATGGAGGTGTCTGCTGTGGTATATCCCACAGGGGCTATTGTAGTCAGTTGTGACGCTGATGGAGGATGGCTGCAGAGCCACAGTGAGTTCTCCTTATCTACATCTGCCAACCTTCATGTTTGGGTGGGTATATGGTACATGTTTCTGTGAACACTACAGCCACATGTTTGTCCATTGCCAGGATATTTATCACCTTTTGTACTCAGGTCTCACATTACATGTTAGGTACCTCATGGGTTAACACCTGTGTGGTAATTTGTGGGCACTTACTGTATATCCACGGTGATTGTCTATACACAGTTCTGCAATTAGCTTGCTGACATGGCTATGGCTACAGTTGTCTGTTTGTAGGTGACCCTTTTGTGGGTTGCTTGTGTCAGCTGGGGGTCGGATATGGTGGGCTGTTTGTACTCCTCTGCATATATGTTCAGTCACAGTCCTTCCATGTTGGCCTATACTTATGGGACATATATACAGAACTGGGGTGGGTGGGCCAAGACCAGGCCTTGTGGGATGCCACTCATATCTGCTTTGTAGTCTGACATGGATGCGTCATGTCTGACCATGTCAGTTCTGTCCTTGCTCTGGTTTGCAACCCCTCTACTGACATAGGGGTATATATTTAAGCTGCTGAACATATCCATACTAAACTCGTACGGTATTGTCTAGAAGCATGTGCACAGTCCAGCTACGCTGTGTGGACCACATTGCCCTCATCAATGACCTTAATGACTGCTTCAAATGGGTCAGACATATTTAGGGGCAGATTCTGCAGTTACAACAGCCACACTGTGTAGGGTCCAGTATCAGTAGGTCCACAATAGCCTTCTGTCTGCGGTACATACTGATCCTTTCCATAGCTGTGCAGAACAAGCTTGTCAGGATCCTGGGGTGGTAGTTTGGAGTATCCATTCAGGCAACACCTTTGTTGTGAATGACCACTGTTGTTGTACACTGCTCTTTGGGTACATATCCTGTGGTAAGGCTGACATTGGGCAGTAGTGTGATTTGGCATTCCATTATTCTTGGAGTCCATGTTGGCCTCAGCACAGGACACCATCACCTACCTTTGCTGCTGTGTGTTCTGCTTTGCAGATGATGGCTGTTACCTCAGCATCTGCAATGTCAGGGGACCATCAGCATGCTGGGATAGGTATTTTGCACTCGGGGGGGGGTGTTTGCACTACACCTGACAGGTTGTATATTAGCAACATGTGTGTGTGTTTGGTATGTTGTTTGTAATATCTGTGTGATTCAGAGCATATCTGTGGATGCCTAACATGGTTCCTACCATCAGTTGGGTAAGCCTTGTGATTATCCTTAGTGTCCTGTACGTTTTGTATCTTCATAGGTTCATGGGTTCATACTAGGCTATACACCCTAGGCCATTAGTAAGCCTAGCCAGCATGTGTGTGTCTTTCGCCACCCCTTGCTATGTTTAAATATGGCCATTTATGAAGTTCTTCACTGTGCCTCTGTCTGGTCGTGACACAGTGAGGACCCCAAGTATACATGTTATGTCATCCATCCACTTGGCAATATTCCTATTGAGGGGTGTCAGTGAGGGGCTCTGCCTACCATGGATTGGGATCCTGTTTCTGGGTGTGGGGAGCCTCTTGGTTATGTATCTGTCCCTCCAGCTCATCTTATTTCATTATGTGTTGAGGCTGACATCTGTGACGCTCACAGCTCCAATGGCTTTGATTTCCTGTGGTGTAGCATGTCCATTACTCCTGTGTTGGACATGGCCTTGTACAACAGACATACAATGCCTCTGTTTAGGCAGTGTGTGACTGCAGTCAGCTGGGGTGTCTACAGCCAAGCAGCATATGACATATATTTCACACCCTTTATCCTGTTGGTGGGGTAACTATGAGGTCTTCCGAACTGCTGAAGATGTCACGTACGGTACATCCCATATGAGTCATTGTACTAGATTATGGGTCTGATAAGGGAACAGTACAGCGGCAGAGTGACCTCTGTTGATGTTGATGTGAATCCTTTCATGATACGGTGTCCAGTATCGACAAACTTCATAGCCACATTGGCATTGTGCGTGTCACATGACAGATTAATGTCGACCTGTGTCCCTAGGTCCCTGATTACTCCTTGCATACATAATGGTTTGACACCTATGTGGTAATTTGTGTGTACCTTGTCTGGTATTTGGTGGGACATTCATACTGTCCAGTGTCTTCGGATGTCTGGATGGAGTTCTTGTGTGTGAGAGTGTGGTCTGTCACATGCTACAGACTGTACAGCAGTTTTGACTACAGTTATGTGCACATGGGTGGTCTCCACTGCTTTGTGCATTGTCAGTTACCTGGTAATATGGGTGTGCTGCATATGGATACTCCCTCTTCTTTGATGTTTTGGTGCAGGTGTTGGGGCCATAACACATGATATGTGGTATAACCTAGTAGTGCTGGTGTGCTATCACTAGGCTTGCAGCAGGCTTCTGTCACTGCACAGACATCAATGTTCTCCATAATGGGAAGTGCCTCAGGGGAATGCATATTGCAGTTTACACATCTGGCATTGGTCAGCATTACTCTTATGTTTCCTACCACTTATGTTTTCTAGGGTGGTGGGTAGTCGTTTTGGCCTTGCCTACATACGGCTCTATGGAGGTGGCAGAGGCCTTATCCAGTATCCAGATGCACATGGGTAACAGCTGCAAGCCATCCCTGGAACAGCAGCATGGCTTGTCATGCTTGACATCTCAAGCAGACACACATTAGACCCTCTTGGACTGACAGCTGTAACTGTGCCAGCTGTTAAACATGAGCATTCTGTGTTTGTACTGTGGCATCATTCTTGGTGAGGGTTGTATGCTGCACACAGCCAGTGTCATACCGCCCTGGGGTACATACTCAGAGGGACCATCCATGTCTCTTTTGATGTTGACCAGGGAGGTACATCTCAGGTAATTCACACCAGCATGGACATTGAGTGCATCATATTTCTGCTTGCTTTGGGGTGACCTGCGTACTTGTGTTATGTGGCATTTTGTGGCAGCCTACAGGCAGCTTACTCTACCCTTTCCCTGGTTCAGTCTGGTGAGTGGGACAGCAGTGTGTCTGCGTATACAGACACCTATTACGACTGTATCAGGCATGTTGTTTCTCCTTCTGGCCTGTGACTGTTTGGCACACCAGCTTTGCGTACTATTCGTTGCATGTGCTATGTTTGAAGGTTGTGGTTGCTTGTGATCTGCTTTGGAGGCTTCTGTTGGTGTGGTGTGTTTGTAATTAAGGCCTCCGGGAATATTTGTCTGTGTTTATGTGTTTGGTTTACAGTTGTGGTAGGTCTATGTGGGACTGGGTTTGTGGTGTATGTGGTTACCTTCTCCTCCTGACTAGTTTTGACAGTACTGAGTTGGTGGAGCTCAACCTCTGGTTTGAATACATGGATGCATCTATCACATATATTTGTATTTATTGGGGGGGTGTTGTGGTTGTCTGTGTACTTGGGACTGGTGTCACATTGCCTCTGGATTCACAGATTCTACTTGTTGTGGCTGGACTTAGTGGATTGTATGTGTGGACATATGTTATTGCCATACTACTGGTCAGTGATTACTTCCCTTTTTATGTTTGCTCTATCATGTGGTAGCTTCCTCATTCTCTTGCATGGTTTGGTAATGGCTGGAGGCTAGCATGCCAGATGCCTGCGTGTATGGCATTGTGTGTTGTGATTGCATACTCCAAGCATTCCTGGCTGTGTTCATGGAATGCCTGTATAACATGTTCTGTGGTGTGTCCCATATTCTGCACTTGCACAGGGCCTTTTGAGGATTCAACATCGGTTTTGAGGGCTGCAACCTATGCTTTACACATGTTTTTCACTGTGGTATTCTGGCCAGGGACTGGGGTCAGGATGTGTATATCCAGTGTGATTACTCTATGGTCTGGTGTTACCAGTGAGGGGTACACTTCTCATCTTGCCATCCAGTACACATGTTTCTGATTATCACATCCAGTATGCTTATCCCTCTTGTGGGAGTGGTACATTGTTCCTGGGCATTTTGGTTTATGGAATCTGGGTAATTTTCTCCTACTGTGTTGGTGCTAGTATAATGCTCCCAGTGTATGTCTGGGTATTTTCAGTCAAGCAATATAATGTGGTTTGGGGGGATTGATATATTCATGTATTCCGACATAGGCCAGGTGCAGTTCCTGGTATTAGGACAGTAGTCTGCAGCAGGCTATATACTGGGAGGCGGTTTTAGCCATTGGTATTTGACCATGGCTAATCCATGCTGCTTCTTGTTGTGGTACCAACATGGGGGTGTGGTTATCCTTGCCATTTCTTGCTAGTCACCCTCCTTTTGTAGCTTGTTCCATGTTTTGTGGCTGTACAGCACAGTATGAGTTGTGACCTGGTAGTGTTAGGGTGCTGATGTGAGCCTTGACCCAGTTCTCTATTACAGGACTGGTATCTACATTCTCCATACTGTGTGCATTTACACTGCACACATCTTGCTGTTTATACATCTGTCATTGGGTAGCATTACATCTAGGTTTCTATCCCTTGTAGAACCTATGAAGGTGGGTTTGTGTTTTGAGACTCTCCTATTCAGGGCATGCTGTGGGTACTGACAGCCTTTGCCAGTATCCATGGGGCATGGCATGATAGGTGCATGCCACCCCTAGCAGGTGGTGCATCATGTCAGGCTCCGCATGTCTTCCCAGCCTGAAACACATTGGCTCCCCTTTGACTAACTGCATTACTTCAGCCAGTTATTGCACTTGATCATCCCATCGTCATTTTGTGGCTTCATGCTTGGTGAGGGTGGATGTTAGTCAGGGTGCTCAGGTGTGAATATAGTACATGGTGTTACATTACTTAACACATAGCATTCATGCCTCAGGTGGTGCTGCAGGGCTGCCTCTGTCGGATGTGCATATTACACTTCCCTGTACATGTTTGTGAGCAGGTCATGTCATTTTAGGCATCCATGTTATTATTTGAGTGAGTCAGAGGGGGTATCATTCCCAGGGTTCCTACTGAGCCAGTGTATGTGCTATGCGTTGCCTCTTTGCCAAGGCCAGGGCATACTGGGCACGCCTCCTTCTGCCTACTGGGGCAGGCTCAGGTTGTTCCTCCTCTGAGTCATGCTCTGCCTGTGATGGCCTTGGCAATGGTGGGGGGCTGTTTGGCCCGGCCTTATGCTGGTCCTGCTGCAGCTGTTTTCGCAAGATCATATTATGTAGCATAGCACATACCATGACAATTTGGGTACATGTAGTTGGTGTGTACTGCAAGGCTCTACCAGATGTGTCCAGACACTGGAACCGTGACTTGAGCAGCCCAAACATACACTCTATTACATTATGTGTTTGTGCATGCGCCTCATTATGGCATTCCTGTTCAGGTGTGTGTGCGTTTCTGATGGGTGTCATCAGCCACGGCTCCAGTGCATAACCTGCACCCCCCACTAGGTGTCCGTGTGGGATGTCCCCAGTGGCAAATGTCTGGTACAGCTGCGTCAAATGCCAGATGTGGGAATCGTGGTAACTCCCAGGGCAGCCAGCACACACATTCATTATTATGCCCTGGGCATCACACACAACCTGGCAGTTGATGGAGGGGAAGCCCTTGCGGTTTATGTAGGCCCTACCCCGCTCACCGGCTGGTGCTTTGATGCATATGTGCATGCAGTCTATTGCACCCAGTACCTCAGGGTATTCCGCTATTTGCTGGAAGAGACGCATATTTCTGGCCAATACCTCACGGGCATTGGGGAAATATACATGATCACCAACATGTGCTGATATGGCATCCAGGAACTGGTGCAGTACCCTGGAGGCTGATGCCTGGGATATCCCCATCATATTGCCAGTTGGTCTCTGGAAGGTACCTGTTGCTAGTATTCTTAGACCAACACATACCTTGGTTTCCACTGGGATGGGTTCCTCTCTGTTGGTTCTGTGTGTGAGGCGTGGCCTGCACAGCTCAACAATTTGTTGCAGGAGTTCTCTGTCCACTCTATAGTGCTCTACTATCTCCAGCTCATGTAACCCGTGGTAGGTGACCCTGGGCCTGTACACTCTTCTCCGTCTCCTCACTGTGGGTTGTCTGGCACCATCTGCATTGTCACCACCCTCAGCAAGTCGCCTATGTCTCATTATGACAGCTATGGCAGCCCCTAACATTTCTGCTCTGAGTTCAGCTTTTTCAGTTTTCACTTCTATTAGCTTACTCCTGTCTTGCAGTGTCTCTTAAGGGAAACATCCTGCACTACTGTTTGCAGAGTTTTAAGTGCTGGGCTGGGCTACTATTCTGCCTGTGTAATTGCCTGCTTCTAATTGTTTTCACCTGCTTGCTTCAGCAGTTATCCCTGCTAGCTTCCTATTAATTCTGTTGCTTCCTTTTTCCTCTCTGTTTCCTCAGGGGGGAGCAACGTGCATACTATCAGAAACACACTCACAGTGGCTTACACGCGTGCACACGTGCTTACATGGTTCAGAATCTACTTATTCGGGTTAAAACGTGTGTACACCCGCGCAAACACTGTTACACGTCTGCCAACAGCCTCCAACATACTCAGCCTGCCCTACACGCACGCACACCCGCGCAAACAGTATTAAACATCTCCCAACATGCTCCCACATGCTCAGTCTGCCTTACACGCGTGCACACTGCCCTACTCATGCCTCATGGTGTGCACATGTGCGCATGCACACCCAGCAAGAAACTTTGGTGTAAGTAACAGTGTACACCTTCTATTTCTTGACTTTCCATGACTTATCTAGTGGCACACCTCTTTCCATGATCTGTGCCTGTCATCTGTCATGTTACACTGGCCTCCAATGATCTTCATTTCTTTCTACCATTCCCCCATGTGATGTCACCTATCTCCTACTCTATTCCTCCCCCTTATGTATCTCTTACACTACTCAGACTGTGCTCATTTGCTATGTGACTGTGAGATTCAGTATCCCAACCCTCATTTACATGAGATTGCCTACTAATGCTTAGTTACATGTCTTAGACTCAGCTTCCCCCCTTAGCAACCACTACACGGTGGCCATGTTGTTTTTGGTCTGCTGGTCCCTGCATTGTCATTCCATGTATTGCATGAAACCCACATTTGTAGGTTTATAACCTTCATTTTCATGTTTTATACAGCGCAGCCCGTTTGCACTGGGAAAAAAAATTATATTTTTAATATATTTGCATCAGGTTACCTTGCCAATGGCCACATATTTGGCCATTGGCATGCTGCCTGAGTCATATGCACCCTTTTTTTGGAGCTGACATGGCTCCATTGTGGAATTTGCAGAAACGTACTCAGTTGTCAACTGAGTACATTTCTGCAGCTAAAACATCTGTTACACGGACTTGTTTCTGCTTCATGGATCGCTAATATACCTCATTTGCATACCTTTTGGTTGCAAGTGAGGTATTTAGCATGTCCACGTCCAGTCTGTGTAAGAGACGTTTTAGCTGGTCTCTTACACGGAGTTTAGGGCTGTTCCGGGATCGCGAGGCTTGCATGGAGTGTTGCACTTCTCTTACACTCCGAGCAAGCCTTCGTGAATCCTGCCCTATGTCTTAACAACAAAATTCCCAAAGTAAAAGTGTCTTCAAAAAGCAACCTCAATGTTATGCTGCTAAATGCTAGGAGTCTTAACCTTAAACTGCACTCAGTGGAAGCAGCACTCACTTTAGAAGATGCTGACATCTGTGCAGTCACAGAGACTTGGTTTAAGGCCATGGAAAGCACCCTTACCATTCCTTGTTATGATGCCTTCTACACATTCAGACCACATGCTGAAAGTGAGATAACTAAAGGAGGTGGAGTATCAATATTTATCAAAGATAAATATACCTCTAGCTTGGTTAAACAAAATTATTCCCTTGAACTAATCCAGATACAATTGACTGTAGGAAGACCCCTCTACAAGTTATTGCCAGTTATAGGACTCAATCCATGAACCAGGATACCCATACTGCATACTTGGATCTACCTGAATCGCTCAAGATACAACCAAAACACCTTGGTTTTAAGTGACTTTAACTACCCACCCAAAGATTAGGTAAATTGTACATGTACTAACACACTTGTCCAAAGGTTCCTGTATTTCTTCTTCTTCAGCTCCAATGCCTTGGACGAGTTGGTTGACACCACTGCAAGGGTTCCAAAAATTGTGGATCTGCTGCTCAGTAACATGGGTATTCGTTGCACTACGCCATGTGTGCGGCCCTCCATAGTGAGGGCTGATCATAAATCAGTTTCTTTAGAAGTAACAATAACATCTGATCTGCTGTTAACAGCAAATATACTGAAAAACTTCTCCAAAGCCAATTACAACCTAATACATCACAGCATTAATAGCTTCCTAGTCCCTTGCCTGACTGATGGCATGGAAACCTATATTGGGATTTAAACAAATGCCTTGTATAAGCATCTATACAAATGTATTGACTCAGATGGACCTGATAGGATCAAAACAGGATCCTCAAGAAAGAGCAACCCTTCCTAGTGGTCATCTGCCATTAACATGTTGTAGACCAAGAGAAAGAAATTGCTGTCCAAGAGCAGGAAGGAACGGTCTCTGAATTGGAAGCATTCTCTCTTTGGCTTAAACAAACAAATAAGACACCTTGTAAGGTATTCTAAAGCTAACTATGAATCCAAATTAGCCTACTTCACTAAAAATAACCATAAGGCCATCTTTTACTATGTCAGAAAGCTTAAAGGAAAAACCCAGATCTGCACATAACTGGTTGTTAATAGCACCACATATACTGAATTCACAGAAATAGCCAACCTGCTAGCTGACAGGTTCAGTGAAAACGTCTCCCCAGTATCCCTGCCACATATCGCCCAAAGCATCCCTAACACCTGTCCTCCACCTAGTATCTCTAAGGAGCAGGTCATAAACACTCTCTACAAAGCCAAAAACACAGCCTCTATGGGACCTGATAATATCCCAGGCTATATTCTAAATTTATTAAAACAGAAACTAGCAGCAACACTGGATACTCTTTTTTTAACCACAGTCTAAGCACTGAGTGGAAAACAGCAAATGTCATCCCATTACATAAAGGAGACACCTCTACAGACCCTGGGAACTATAGAATCATAAGCCTGATGAGCCTTATCTGCAATGCTATGGAAAGAATATTAATGGACCTTATCAACAATGATGTAGGTGGCATTCAAATGCTCAACCTGGCCTAGTTTGGCATGGCTAAAGGGAGAGCCTGCCTCTTGAATATGGTGCACTTCTTTGAGACAGTCACCAAAGCCCTGGATGAAGACAAATCCATGCATATGGCCTATCTGGACCTGGCCAATGCTTTTGACACTGTTCCCCACTCAGGCATCATTGATACACTCAGTCAGCTGGAGAACACCCCATATATTATCAGCTGGATTGCAAACAGACTCACTGATAGAGTGCACACTGTCAAAACAGTTGCCTCTACCTCTACCAGCAGATCTGTAACAATGGTGTTTCACAGGCATCTGTGCTGGGGCTCTTATTGTTCAGAATCTATTTCTCAGATGTATAGGATAAAACAAAAGGCTTTTGGCTGAGAAAGTTTGCTGATGATTGCAAACTGATTGCAGTCAACGAGTTCTCAAATGATGTCAACACCCTACAAGAGGGACTTACACCAGCAAACAACTGGTACCAAAGTCATGGCCTAAAACTCAATGCAAAAAAAATTCATTATCACCCCCTTTCTCAAGGGTGACACCCATGCAGATTGCCACTTTAATAACAACACCCTACGCATACAATCAATGGTGAGAGATATGGGCAGACAGGTTGACAGCAACCTTTCCTTTGACCACTGCATCATCACAGAGGTAAGAAAGGCTTTCTGTGACTCCCATGTCATAAGGGCATTGCATCCAGAAGAAAAAAGGCTGTAACCCCGCTGTACTCCTCACTCATCAGGGTAATAACAGAGTGCAATGCTACCTTTGGTATGTACCTTACTAGGCACCTGCAGTAATTGGAAAGACCTCAAAGATATCTTACAAAGAAATTTCAGGGTCTTCAGCATATGTCATACATTGACATACTGAAATCAATATCACTATACTCTGTGTCTTACAGACTACTCAGAGGTGACCTCTACCTTGCACATAAAGCAATCTCATATCCTGCTCTAATGGAAATGTTGCACATTCATAAATTCAGTGGTATAAGATGCACTCACTCTTGGGAACTCAAACTAGCATGTAAAATCAACAGGACTTGCTGGAGAGACAGATATGTCTTACAGAAGTTACCTCTCCTCTGGAACAAACTTCCAGTTCAGGTGAATTACAGCCCCTATTTAAGTGTAATTTGGATGACTGGATGGGAAATCACAAATTCACCACGGGAGTTTCACCTGTGTTCCTCTTGGACAAGGGCAGTAGTTCTTGAATTAGTTCCACTTAATACCTTGATATTCTTAGGAACAGGGGTTGTACTTGACTAGGCTTACAAGTGCCCTAATGCCATTAGCTTAGTAACATCCTATGAGCCTATGATTGTATTAGCAAGAAATGAATTTTCAAAAGATAGAACATAAAAAGAGAAAAGATTTTACAGTGAATATAAAATTGTCAGAAATATGTGACATTAAAACTGCACTCTACCTCCAACCCACTGCTAATTATATATACCAACTCCATGACTGTACAATAGCTGGATAAGAGAAAATTCCCTTACCCTGCTGAAAAGCAGTCTCATTCAAAAGGCTGCTGGTGAAACCACCATTAAACAGAATTTTTGCTCATATGAACATTTGCTTTTTTTATTTTTTTTTTTTTAGTAAAAAGCATTCACAAGTATGGCTGTTCCCTCTTCTAAACTATATGTATGTGTGTGTGTGTGTATATATATATATATATATATATATATATATATATATATATATATATATATATATATATACATACATACACACACACACACACACACACACACACACACACACACATATATATATATATATATATATATATATATATATATATATATATATGTATGCATGATACACACACAAACATGCACATAATACACATATATGCTTACACTTCCTTTATGCCATCTCCGAGATATGGCTCTTTGTGTGTGTGTGTGTGTTTGCATGCATGCATATTTTGTTCAAACTTCTGTTTAACATGAATAAATGGAGAAGTTTGTGGTACTATGGCATCCTGTTGTACTGAAAACTAGTTGTCAGTTTTGATCTTTAGTGCAGTACATGGCAGATGAATTTCTTAGGGCCAAAGTAGTCATTGTTATTCTTGAAATGTCAACCCAAGTGTTACTGGTGGTTTCCGTTAGAACCTATCATTAATTAAATGGTCTGCTCTGCAGTGCATGGTTTGCATTTTATGATACCCACACATTTTAGCTATTGGAATAATTACACAGGATGTGTTGCTGTGGTCACTTCAGAGATACAACCTGAGAACTGGTACAAGAAGGAAGAAATACTGCTGTTTTCAACATGTTAACTTATTAACTTTAGTTTTGCTTCTCAGCAGTACAAAGCCACGATCAGCTCCTAACTAATTTCAGGTCCATATGTTTGCATTAGTTTCAATAATTAAACTAACCACTAATGTACTGAAACATCATGTATTCTATAGTATACACATACAGATAAAGCAAATGTGGTATGGCATAACTGAAGTCATACAATATACATTTCTGTGAAAGTGTGCCAGAAAAGTCTAAAAAAACTGAAAACTGCTAATGTGTTTTCTCATTCAAAATTTAAACACATACATAACATATGCTTTTAAATATAGGCGTACTGAAACAAGTTGCTTATGTGCACAATCCCCGTTTTTTTTTTTTGCATTATTTCAAGCATACCCTATTTGAAGACATTTTAGTGACATTAATGTTGAAATGTTTGATTGTAAAGGTGCTACAATCCATATTTTATGTGTGCATGCAGACAAATGAAAAGAACTGTACAGATACAGTGTGTGTGTGTGTGTGTGTGTGTGTGTGTGTGTGTGTGTGTGTGTGTGTGTGTGTGTGTGTGTGTGCATATCTGCTGTTCTCTCTTTATAAATATATATATATATACACACACACACACACACACACACACACACACACACACACACACACACACACACACACACACACACACACACACATATATATATATATATATATATATATATATATATATATATATATATAATGTATATGTGTGTGTGTGTGTGTGTGTGTCTGTATGTGTATATGCAATTATTTATTTCATCAAACATTATATGAAAAATGATACTAAGCTGCACCTCTTTAATTTCTCTTTCTTTAACTAATAAACTATGCAGTCATACAGCATGAGTAAGTGGGCAGACAGAAGAGGGTGAGTCATGTTGCTATAATTACAAAGTTTGAATTTCAGAAATTCTTTTTTTTTTTTGGATATATAAAACCAAGTGCCTCAATGCAGACAAAGAATGGGAGGAATCATAGTACTGCTACCAGGTAATATATAGTATCATTTCCATTCATTCATATTTGTAGCCTGAAGTGGTGGATATCCAGGGACAGTTAGCCTCAGAAACGATCACACTTATCTGTCCATACACAGGCAACCATCTATTGACAATACTAAACATCAGAGATTCATAGATTTCCTAGGTCTTTTTTGTACAATAAAAGGACTTGATTCTAGTTTAGGATTTTAATTAGCGAGGGATCAATTAGGCATTTAGTTTTTTCAAATGTATAATGCAAGCAAGATTTCATGGACTTTGTTGTTTTTCATAATTAAACTACAGTTACGAGGGGTAAAGCAATAGTTGCATATAACATTTTTAATGATGAGTTCCGACAAACTATTGCCAACATTTCTTTAGCTACTAATTTATGGTTACACAGACACAGTAACATAAACTCCAACATACCACTGAATAATAACATGCATCTCAAATATTTTACAATTGTGGGTTCAATATTTGGACTAAACTATCTGTTGATATTAGATTAACACCAACTCGTTCTTCCTTTAAGACCAAACTTGATACTTGGATGGGGAATGATATATATAACATCACCTTTAATGAATCTGTGGCTGTCACAACAACCTTTGGGCTTAAACACTACAAGAAACTATGACAAAATAAATATTTCTCAAAGTCTTTTGGGTTTCTAATGCCATAATGAGAATGGACTCTATTCCTAAGTCAGGGTATAGTTAAAATTCATGAAATTAGTATTGTTTCAATCTTTGATGTTAGCTAAAAGTGCTCTTCACACCATGTACAGTGTGAACAGAATTTACTCCTTTTGCAATTCATATGGAGTTATATTTATTGGTAGCATCTCTAAGTACAACTACATATTCTTTTTTATTAGACTCATTGATTCTACTGTTATCGAAACTGGATATCTTTCTTCCACATTGCTCTTATTTCTGCCTTCATATCATGGTATTTTATGACTTTGTGTCTCTGTGTACATAAGACACTATAATCACTAAGTGTAGCTGTTTCAATGATCAATGCTACTTTTGTCTTTTTCTTTGGACTCTTATATCTGGTTTTATCACATCTGTTTTTGAACTGTTGGCAATGGGCGATCCTGTGTGATGTAAATTTCATCATTTTCTGTAATGCTTTGTGGTTCATGTTTCCAATGCTTCTCAACTACTTCTGTACTGTAGTGTTTGCACAATCCCCAGTGCAACAGCTTTGCTACATTATAGGATCATAGGATCATAGGAGGTTACTAGGCTTTTGGCTCTGAGGCCCTTATAAGCCTAGCCAAGAGATTAGCCCATGTTTAGACAAGTCAACACCCAGATCCCCTGTCCAGCAGGGACACAGGTGGAATCCCAGGAGTGCATTTTCTGTTTCCCATCCAGTTACCCAGGTTGCGCTTAAAAAGGTATAATGAGGTACTCTGCTTGACAGGTAGAGAGAGTCCATTCCACAGATGGGGGAGTATCTGTGACACAAATCTGTCCCACCAACAAGTCCTACTGATATCACCGACCAGGTTGAGGTCAAGCGTACAGCTTAATTGAGTGGAGCTTGACTTGCAGATATGCAGCAGTCTCATCAAGACGGGGTCTGAGATCGTTTTGTATGCCAGACAAAGGTCACCTCTGAGAAGTCTGCATGAAACTGAGTAGAGGGACAGGGCTTTTAGCCTATCTGTATAGGGTAGGTGTTTGAAACCCTGGATTCTCCTGGTGAGGAACCTCTGTAGTTTCTCCAACTGCTGCATGCGCTTTGCGAGGTACATGCTGAAGGGGGTGTTGTACTCAATAATTGGCCTTATAAGGAAAGAATACAGGGATCTTATGACCTCTTTGTACCTGGATGAGATACCCTTACTTATGAAGTGGGCCATGTAGAAAGTTTTCCGTACAGATGAAGCAACATGGTCAAAAGTCAGGTTGCTATCAACCTGGGTGCCCAAGTCCCTCACTACAGATTGTGTACTTAGGACATTGTTATTAATGTGATAATATGTGGGGACATCACTCTCCCCAAAGAGGATGATGATGCATTTATTGGCATTCAGCTTGAGGCCATGTTTATGACACCAGTCATTTGTTTGGATGAGACCCTCTTGGAGGATGTCCACATTACTTGGGGAATTGATGACTGTGCCAGGTTGCAGTCATCTGCAAACTTTGTCAGCCATAGCCCACAGGTTTTGGCCTGCACCTCAGAGAAGTATATCCTGAATAACAGAGGCCCCAAGACTGATCCCTGGGATATGCCATTCATTACGGGTCTATTGCTTGAAGCGGCTTCCCCTATTTTGATTTGGTGGGTTCTATCAGTGAGCCAGTTTGCTACCCATCTGGTAACATATGGATTGAAGCCTAGCTGAGAGACTTTATTTACTACGCCCAAGTGGGGAATAGTGTCAAAGGCTTTGGCCAGGTCAAGGTAGGTGGTGTGCACCATCTTCCCCTCATCCATGGCTTTGGTGACTGTCTCAAAGAAGTCAACCAGATTTAACAAACATGACTTCCCCTTGACAAAGCCAAACTGTGTGGCATCTAGTGTTTGGAGGTTGCCAATGCCCCTATTAATGAGGTCCATGATAATCCATTCAACAGCCACACAAATCAGGCTAGTTAGGCTGATGGGTCTATAATTTCCTGAACGGTGGACACCCCACCTTTGTGTAAAAGGATGATATTGGCTATCCTCCACTCGGCTGGGACAAAGCTGGTATTCAGGCTTTGGTGCTGCAAGCTCATGCCTGAGTTCATGTAGGATGTAGCCTGGGATGTTATCGGGTCCCATGGAAGCTGTATTTTTTACCATTGAGAGGCAGCGATGACCTGTTCCCTAGAGATAAGGGGTGGAGGGGCAGGTACTGGGGATGTCCTGATTTACTGATGGGGGGCAGAGGGGAGAAGTTTTCGCTGAATCTGTCAGCCAGTAGATTGGCTATATCTACAGCATTTGTGTATGTGCTGTCCTTGACCACCAGTTCTGAACAAATCTGGGTGCTTCCTTTGAGAGAGCATACATAAGTGAAGAAGGCCTTATGATTGTCTCTAGTAGATGTGGCCAATTTGGACTAGAAGCTGGCTTTAGAGGATTTCACTAGTGCTCATATTGGCTTGTTCAGGCTAAGGAGAGATTGCTTCAAATTAGGCACCTGCTCCTAACTGGTCCCTGACAGCAGTTTTTTTTCCTTTTGTTATTTGTTTATTTATTGCAGATGTCCACCAGGTCATCTGCCATCAGTGTACAGGTCCCCTGCCATGAATCAAACCCAGGAACAAGATGTACAGATGTTTCCAGTTCTTTTATTAAAGAACCTGCATTTGTGTGCTTCCCCCATGCACTTGTCTTTTTTTTTTACCTATAACTCTCCATGATGTATGTAATGTAAGATACAAGGCCGGATTCATGAAGGCTTGCACAGAGTCTGAGAGTAGAGTAAGACTCCATGCAGCCAACATGTCTGCCGAGTGATCCAGGAACAGCCGGCAGGGGTGTGCTAGAGAGCTCCTAAAACTCCTCTTACACAGACAGGACTAGGATATGCAAATTACCTCATTTGCTGCTGAAAATTATGCAAATGAGGTAAATTTGCAATCCAGGAAACCCTAACCTGTCCAAGTAAGACTAGTGTTATTTGCAGAAATGTACTCAGTTGTCAACTGAATACCGTTCTGCAAATAGCAAAACAGAGCCATGACAGCTCCAAATAAAGGATGCATCCAGTTGAAGAAGCATGCCAATGGCCAAATATGCAGCCATTGGCAATTCTACCCATTGCAAAAAAAAAAATTAATACATTTTTTTACCTCGAGCTCCAAAGTTTAAGCGTAGCGCTGCGTCGCGCAAAAGTGCTGCGTTGTAAACCCACCCCCCCAAAAAAATAAAAGCCAAAAATAGGCATTTTATTATAAATATACATCTGCCATGCAAGTGAATGGCAGGCTGAAGACAACATGGCTACTGAGTAGAAGTTGCTAAGGGGGGAAGCTCAGTCTAAGAGATGTAGCAAGCATTAGTAGGCAATCCTATGCAAATGAGGGTAAGGAAAGTGAATTCCAATTTCACATGGCATATGAGCAAAGTCCGTGGAGTGTAAGAGTAGGATAAGGGGAGTATCAGAGTAGAAGGTAGGTGACATCATGAGGGGGGGTATGTATGAAAGAATGCAAGCTCATTGGAGCAGAGTGGCATGTGTTTGCTGTCAGTTACCCATCACTGGAAGAGGCGTGTCAACAGGTATACTAGCTAAAGTGATGGAATTGAAGGTGTATGCCATCAACAACACTAAAGTTTCTTGTAGAAGTGCCTGCAATGTGTATGCGCATGTGTGCATTCCTGTAAAACCGAGTAAGACTGTGTGCGTGCGTGTGCACCTGTGTGCGCACGTTTAAGCCAGAGTAAGCAAGTGTAAGGTTGTTGAAACCTGTGTAAGTGCGTTTGCAACTGTGTGCATGCGTTTAAGCTGGAGTCAGCAAGTGTTAGGCCATGTAAGCATGTGTGCATGCGCGTGAGCTGGTGTGCACATGTTTGCGCTTGTTTGAGTGATGCTGACCCCTGCGGAAACAGAAAGGGAAAAGGAAGCACAACAAATAGTAGGAAGTTAACCAAGGAGAAGTAGCATAGCTAGCAGGTGAAACAAATCAGAATCAGCCAATTACACAGGCACTTAAAACTCTGCAAACAACTTTCCACTATGTTTTTCTCAGAGACACTGCAACACTGCAGTAATCTAATAAAAGTGAAAACTGAAAAAGCTTTACTGAGCCAAAGAAATGTTAGGGGCTGCCATTGCTGTTATAAGGCAACATATGCAACATGCTGAGGGTGGAGACAATGCGAATGCTGCTGAGCAACCCACAGTGAGGAGATGTAGAAGAGTGTACAGGCCCAGGGTAACTTACCAGGGGCTACATAAGCTGGAGATAGTGGAGTGCTATAGAGTGGACTGAGACTTCATGCAGCAAATTGTTGAGCTGTGCAGACCATGCCTCACACACAGAACCAACAGAGGGGAACCCATTCCAGTTGAAACCAAGGTATGTGTTGGCCTAAGAATACTAGCAATAGGTACCTTCCAGAGACCAACTGGTGATATGATGGGGATTTTACAGGCATCAGCATCCAGGGTACTGCACCACTTCCTGAATGCCATGTCAGCACATGTCGATGATTATGTATATTTCCCCAATTCCCGTGAGGTATTGGCCAGCAATATGTGTCTTTTCCATCAAATAGTGGAATACCCTGAGGTAGTGGGTGCAATAGACTGCATGCACATATGCATCAAAGCACCAGCTAGTGAGCGGGGTAGGGTCTACTTTAACCGCAAGGGTTTCTCCCCCATCAACTGCCAGGTCATGTGTGATGCCCAGGGCATAATAATGAATGTGTGTGCTGGCTGCCCTGGAAGCTACCATGATTCCAATATCTGGCATCTGACACAGCTGTACCAGACATTTGCCAATGGGGACATCCCTCATGGTCAACTAGTGGGGGATGCTGGATATGCACTGGAGCTGTGGCTGATGACACCCATCAGAAATGCACACACACCTGAACAGGAACGCCATAATGAGGCACGCGCACAAACACGAAATGTAATCGAACGTGTGTTTGGGCTGCTCAAGTCACGGTTCTGGTGCCTGGACACATCTGGTGGAGCCTTGCAGTACTCACCAACTACATGTACCCAAATAGTCATGGTATGTGCTATGCTACATAATATGATCCTGTGAAAACAGCTACAGCAGGACCAGCACAGGGCTGGGCCAAACAGCCCCCCCACCATTGTCAAAGCCATCACAGGCAGTGCGTGACTGTGAGGAGGAACAACCTGAGCCTGCCCCATTAGGCAGAAGGATGCGTGCCCAGTATGCTTTGGTCTTGGCAAAGAGGCAACACATAACATATATACTGGCTAAGTAGGAACCCTGGAAATGATACCTCTCTCTGACTCGCACATATAGTGGGATGCCCAACTTGACACTACCTGTTTTCAAACATTTATAGGAAGTGCAATATGTGCATCCAACATAGACAGCCCTGCATCACCACCTGAGGCATGATTGCCATGTTTTAAGCAATATAAAGCCATGATAAACAGCTTTAACCACTATTTAGTATATGTAAACAAAATTGCACATACTAAGTAGCACAACTTTGGGCAATGTTGAGCAATATTGGGCAGCGTTCATCAATGTTGGTTAACGTTGAGCAATGTTGTGTAGGTTTGGTCAAAGTTGGGCATAGTTGAGCAAAAGCAGGTAAACACGGTCATATTTGCTTTACTGTTCCTTAAGCAGGCTGGTCTGCCCAGTATGAAAATATGAAGCAGTGACAGCCCTCGAACCCAGGTTACTGTGCACTATAGTCACAGTACTGAACCACTAAACCATGACAGTATTTCGCTGGTCAGCCTGTATGAAGAAATGTTGATAAGTCTAGGCAAAGTGTCTCCTGGAAACCCCGCAGGCACAGCATTATCCCTGTAGAGTTATGACACAAAGGTGAGCCCTGCCGTAGAAATACAACTCTATTTGTAATACACATATAGTATAAATGTTAATATTGGTCGTGTTCACACACATCAACAAATGTAGTGGACTTCACACAGAAACATACTGAAAGTTCACACTGGGCATGCTCACACACTTGAATAAATGAGGCAAATGTCAGCCAACAACATACTGAAAGTCCAAACAGGGCATGCTCATACACTTAGGCCATGTCTGAGTACAGCAGTGGGCCACACATATCAGGCAGTTCCATGTGTTAACCCAGGCATCTCTCACAATTCACCAATCCTGACTTGTGCACACAGTGATATGACAGCAGACACATATATAATATATTGGAACCCTGTCATAATCAAATATGTACTACAGATACTTAGGTGGTCATAGAAAGTTGAAAAGCAAAGAAAAAAAAACATGAAATCAGTATCATCAATAAACAATGTGCACTCCAAACACTATCCAATCCAGGTCATGGAAAGATTATCTGCGAAGGAGTCCATACAGAACCATGGCACTTCCTTCAGCTATGTCATAAATAGCAATGTACATTCATATATGTCCTGAGTCAGGGCCAACTGTAAATAACTGACAATACCAACATCCTGTTAGACAGGCCCATACATACATACCCACCTCCCACTGACAAAAGGCCCACTCATCATACTAGGAGATATCACATGTAGAATGGGTAAACAGCTCATTCCAAAGCTGAAAACATGGCATCAATTGGATTACATTGTGCCCCTTTATGTGTCATAAGTGAACTGCAGAACAAACAGACACTGCACCTGAACAGTCTGTTGAGCCTCACCCTCTCTACAGGATATGAAACTGTTGAATGGGTTACAGCAACATACGGCACACTACATAAGTGTTGGTGCACAACAGACCATGGGAACTATAGTCTTATAAGCTGATGAAGTCTGATCTGCAAGGCCATGGAGTCCATAGGTTCATAGGTTCATACTAGGCTAAGTGCCCTTGTGAGCCATTGTAAGCCTAGCCAATTATCCCTTGTGAGACTCAAACCCTGCACCTTGTGTTTGTAAGGCAAACACCTTAACCATTAGGCCACCCTCCCAACCCTCATGATTGAAGTCAGAAACAGAGCTATTGGAAGCCTATCAACACACAACCCTACTAACTTCGTACTGTTCATGGGCAGATCATGTTTCCCAAACCTGCTAGACTGTTTGCAAGGCAGCCACCAAGGACATACATCAATGAAATGAGCTACACATCCCACATACACTTTGAATAGGCCCTTTCAACATCCCAGACACATGTCGTATCCACAAAATAAACAACCCAAACAGAAATATGTATTGTCATTGGATGGATTGGCAACTGTGCCACAGATAGATCACACAAGGTAAGAATTGTGGAGTCCTGTTCAAGCTGGTAACACCTGCTGTCCCCTATGTCTCAGTCCTAGGAATGCATAAAACTAAGTGCACACACTTACCATGTCTAGTCTGATGATGTCAGCATCCCACAAATATAGCAGTGGAAATGAAAACTCCCAGTAAAGCATATAGCATGTCATGTTAATGCATATCTCTTTAGTACCATAACATAGTTAGGTAGGTATTTGAATCCTGCAATTGCTATGTGTGTGGGGTGTGTATGTTTCTGTGTGATTTCCTTTGAGAGTATTGCCCTTTTTGGAGACTAGGCAAACACCTTAAAAGTGTTACATTCCTGTTTGGCAAGTCTGATGATGTTAGCATCCTACAAATATAACAGTGTTAATGTGTATGTCTCCAGTGTCATAACACAGTTAAGTAGGGGTTTGAATCCTGTAATCGCTGAGTGTATGTGTGGGGTTATGTGTCTGTGTCATTTCTTTTGAGAGTATTGCCTTTTTTGGAGATGAGGCAAACACTTTAAAAGTGTTATATTCCTGTTTGGCAGGTCTGATGATGTCAGCATCCTACAAATATAGCAGTGGAAATAAAACCTTCCAATAAAGCATATAGCATGTCATGTTTATGTGTATCTCTCTAGTATCATAACATAGTTAGGTAGGAGTTTGAATCTTGCAATTGCTGAATGTGGGGGGGGGGGGTGTATGTTTCTGTGTGATTTCCTTTGAGAGTATTGTCCTTTTTGGAGACTAGGAAAACACCTTAAAAGTTTTATATTCCTATTTGGCAAGTCTGATGATTTCAACATCCTACAAATATAGCAGTGAAAATGAAAACTCTAAGTAAAGCATATAGCCCGTTGTGTTAATGCGAATCTCTCTAGTATCATGACATAGTTAGGTAGGGGTTTAAATCCTGTAATTGCTGAGTGTGTGCGTGTGTGTGGGGGGGTTGTGTGTTTCTGTGTGATCTCCTTTGAAAGTATTGCCCTTTTTGGAGACTAGGAAAACACCTTATAAGTGTTATATTCCTGTTTGGCAAGTCTGATGATGTCAGCATCCTACAAATATAGCAGTGGAAATGATAGCTCTCACTAAAGCATACAGTGTGTCATGGTAATGCATATCTCTCTCGTATCATAACATAGTTAGGTATGTGTTTGAATCCTGCAATTGCTGGGGGTGTGTATGTTTCTGTGTGATTTCCTTTGAGAGTATTGCCCTTTTTGGAGACTAGGAAAACACCATAAAAGTGTTACATTCCTGTTTGGCAAGTCTGTTGATGTCAGCATCCTACAAATATAGCAGTGGAAATAAAAACTCACAGTAAACCATAGAGCGCGTTGTGTTAATTCATATCTCTTTAATATCAAAACCTTAGCTATGGGTTTGTATGTTTTTGTGTGATTTTCCTTGAGAGTATTGCCCTTTTTGGAGAGTAGGAAAACACATTAAAAGTGTTACATTCCTGTTTGGCAAGTCTGATGATGTCAGCATCCTACAAATATAGCAGTGGGAATGAAAACTCCCAGGAAAGCATATATTGTGTCATGTTAATGTGTATATTTCTAGTATCATGACACAGTGGGTAGGGGTTTGAATCCTGCAATTGCTGGTGGGTGTGTATGTTTCTGTGTGATTTCCTTTGAGAGTATTGCCCATTTTGGAGACTAGGAAAACACCTTAAAAGTGTTACATTCCTGTTTGGCAAGTCTGATGATATCAGCATCCTACAAATATAGCAGTGGAAATGAAAGCTTCCAGGAAAGCATATAGAGTGTTGTGTTAATGTGTATCTTTTTGGTATCCCAACATAATTAGGTAGGGGTTTGAATCCTGCAATTGCTGAGTGTGTATCTGTGTGATTTCCTTTGAGAGTATTGCCCTTTTTGGAGACTAGGAAAACACCTTAAAAGTGTTATATTCCTGTTTGGCAAGTCTGATGATGTCAGCATCCTACAAATATAGCAGTGGAAATCAAAACTCCCAGTAAAGCAAGTAGTGTGTCATGTTAATGTGAATTTCTCTCATATCATAATTAGGTAGGAGTTTGAATCCTGCAATTACTGTGTGTGTGTGGGGTGTATATGTTTCTGTGTGATTTCCTTTGAGAATATTGCCCTTTTTGGAGACTAGGAAAACAACTTAAAAGTGTTATATTCCTATTTGGCAAGTCTGATGATGTCAACATCCTACAAATATAGCAGTGAAAATAAAAACTCTCAGTAAAGCATGTAGCTCGTTGTGTTAATGTGAATCTCTCTAGTATCATGACATAGGTAGGTAGGGGTTTAAATCCTGTAATTGCTGAGTGTGTGCGTGTGTGTGTGTGGGGGGGGGGTTGTGTGTTTCTGTGTGATCTCCTTTGAAAGTATTGCCCTTTTTGGAGACTAGGAAAACACCTTAAAAGTGTTATATTCCTGTTTGGCAAGTCTGATGATGTCAGCATCCTACAAATATAGCAGTGGAAATGATAGCTCTCAATAAAGCATACAGTGTGTCATGGTAATGCATATCTCTCTCATATCATAACATAGTTAGGTATGTGTTTGAATCCTGCAATTGCTGGGGGTGTGTATGTTTCTGTGTGATTTTCTTTGAGAGTATTGCCCTTTTTGGAGACTAGGAAAACACCTTAAAAGTGTTACATTCCTGTTTGGCAAGTCTGTTGATGTCAGCATCCTACAAATATAGCAGTGGAAATAAAAACTCACAGTAAACCATAGAGCGCATTGTGTTAATGTGTATCTCTTTAATATCATAACCTTAGCTATGGGTTTGAATCCTAAAATTGCTGAGTGGGGGTGTGTGTATGTTTTTGTGTGATTTTCTTTGAGAGTATTGCCCTTTTTGGAGACTAGGAAAACACCTTAAAAGTGTTACATTCCTGTTTGGCAAGTCTGATGGTCAGCATCCTACAAATATAGCAGTGGAAATGAAAACTCCCAGGAAAGCATATATTGTGTCATGTTAATGCATATCTTTCTAGTATCATAACATAGTAAGGTAGGGGTTTGAATCCTGCAATTGCTGGGGGTGTGTATGTTTCTGTGTGATTTCCTTTGAGAGTATTGCCCTTTTTGGAGACTAGGAAAACACCTTAAAAGTGTTACATTCCTGTTTGGCAAGTCTGATGATGTCAGCATCCTACAAATATAGCAGTGGAAATGAAAGCTCCAAGGAAAGCATATAGAGCGTTGTGTTAATGTGTATCTTTTTAGTATCCCAACATAATTAGGTAGGGGTTTGAATCCTGCAATTACTGAGTGTGTATCTGTGAGATTTCCTTTGAGAGTATTGCCCTTTTTGGAGACTAGGAAAACACCTTAAAAGTGTTATATTCCTGTTTGGCAAGTCTGATGATGTCAGCATCCTACAAATATAGCAGTGGAAATCAAAACTCCCAGGAAAGCATGTAGCGTGTCATGTTAATGCGAATTTCTCTCGTATCATAATTAGGTAGGTGTTTGAATCCTGCAATTGCTGTGTGTGTGTGGGGGGGGGTGTACGTTTCTGTGTGATTTCCTTTGAGAATATTGCCCTTTTTGGAGACTAGGAAAACACCTCAAAAGTGTTATATTCCTGTTTTGCACGTCTGATGATGTCAACATCCTACAAATATAGCAGTGGAAACCAAGACTCCCAGTAAAGCATGTAGTGCATCGTGTTAATGCGTATCTTTCTAGTATCATACCGTAGCTCGGTAGGGGTTTAAATCCTGTCATTGCTGAGTGAGTTTGTGTGTGATACTGTTGGTCAATGTGTTGTGTGTTTAGCTTTTACCACTGCATGACATATCAATATAACAACAGTATGTGCATTGCACACTTCAGGTATCTGTATGGCAAATACATATATGTACATGTGACCTCAATTAGT
Source organism: Protopterus annectens (assembly GCF_019279795.1). Taxonomy (NCBI): domain Eukaryota; kingdom Metazoa; phylum Chordata; order Ceratodontiformes; family Protopteridae; genus Protopterus; species Protopterus annectens. Next base: position 663,419,522 of record NC_056741.1, on the reverse strand, counting down.
TCATAGGTGTGAAGCCTGCTTTCTACATGAATACATCTGCTACCTATGACAGATTGTGCTGCTGCTTCTCAGACCTTCATTCACATATGTATGTTTGTGACAAGGCCAGCCACTGTATTGATCTGTGGCCTATGTCATCTGTGTCACACACACCCATGACAGTTTCTATAGAATAGTGTGAGTGAGGGTTCATGCCTGGGGTATATTTCAGAATGTCCAAACACAACAAAGTCTGTCAATAATGGACATTCATTATAGGTGTACAACAACTTTGTGGATATGCATACAGACCCCTTATTCATTATGTGATACACCGGGGGACTTCAGAATACCTATGGAAATGTGAATACCAAAGGACAGATGACATAACACTTGGTCGTATGTACACATCTGTACCTGTTCTGCATGTTTGGGGCTACTACCTATGTGGTACTGTCGGGATGCAATGTTTAATAAACGTGGGTGACTATGCTATATTTGGCTTACAGCTATACAGCATGGGTTGGACAACAGGTATCTGTCTGTATGATACCCCTGTGGAGGATAAGTGTCTCATCCGGAGAATACATTGTAGGCCACTGCATGCATTTCCAGATGTGGACGGACATATCCCTAGTGTGTTTGCTTGTACCTAAGAGGGCTATATGCCAAACAGAAGTGGTCCCAGGAATGGGTGGCGGTCAATACCACTGGTTACTGGTATAGTATAGTACCGGATGGATCTAAATTCTACTGAATTACCTACATCTGTGTGTCAGTTGTCAAGACAACATCTAACGATTGGTTATAGTCAGGCTGTTGAGGTTGTGTACACTACCTTAATGCAAACCAATGACAGATGGTAACAGTATCACCCACACCATAGTGTCAAACCATGTCATACAAACATGTGTACCCAAGTTAAAACATATGTGTATTAAAATGCATACTGGCCACCAATAGAAACAATGAACTCTTGACACTGTGTAATACAGGGCATGTCACCCTTCCCATGTGTCCACTATGCACGTACATGCAGACAGTGCACCTCCACCATGTTCACAAATTTACACCTGCAAATCTGTACTGCACACATCACACACGTACTGTTCACTCACCAACACATGCTGCCAAAACTACACACATCAGCCAAGTGGCACATGGGCGGACAATACATTGTTATAATTAACACTGTTGTAAACAATACTACATTTATAAGCATAGCTTTAATGCATCATGCCTGCTCAGATATACCTACAGGGATATCATTACACTGTACTGTTGACAACATGCTAACATTGCTACACTGTTATAAAGTCACCCTGTGCATCAGCACCATGTTACTCTGTTCCTGCATCATTGTTACAGATGACAGAAGGTGGCACAGTTTCATCATATGCACAGGGTGTGTTGTTGGTTTGACAGAGCCCGATATTGACCATTCCAATCGACATGTGTGTGTGTGTGTGTGTGTGTGTGTGTGTGTGTGTGTGTGTGTGTGTGTGTGTGTGTGTGTGTGTGTGTGTGAGGGACAACAGTACAGCATGGGTCAATGTTGATGTAATGTGTGTTTGTATGTGTTAGCCCTAGGTGTTTGGATTATGTGTGTGTGTCTGCATGCACACAGTTCCACCATGTGGCTGCCATATACAGGAGGTTGTGGGACAGCCACAGACTGTACCTGCCAGGCTGTACAGATCACTGTCTCTGGCCACGGACACAGTACCTGTGCCTGGCAGGGGTGCAACGGACAGTATTGGGTACTAAGCCAAACTGGGTACTATCATCAGAGGCAGAGGGATGTCAACTGGACCCATGTCCCTGCTGGGACTGGACAGAGCCATGTGCACGTGGTCTTCTATGATGGTCTATTGACAGTCCTGCTCCAACATTGCTGGGGCTGGAACTGCCACTACGGGAGCGGCTGTGATCTGTGGGTCATCTGCAATGACTGCCAGCCAATGATGTTGCTGGCATACGTCCACGTCAACGTCTCAGCCATCCTGCACTGTCCTGGCACATGGACATTACATTGTGGAGGACATCTAATGTCTCCCCCGACGTCTATCAATGACCTTGGTGAAATGACGCACTGCACCCGCAAGGTCACAGATACTGTCATTGATACCGGTGTTATGGGCCCTCTGCACCCTCAGTCCCTGACTGCTGTACCGTTCCATACATGCCTGCACCTGCATTACAGCCCGGAACATACCTGAGGTTGTAAGACCTGTGGGGGCACATCTGCCAGGGGCATTACGACCAGCAGTGCTCCGACTAGAACCCCTGGACATCCACCTATGTGGTACCATTCCAGGAATCTGGGTATGGCTGTTATGATGGGTTGCATGTGCCATAGATAGCACATTATCCTGGTCAATGCCTACCGTATGCTGTCCCTCAGCTGAGGCCATTGGTGATGAGGGATGTATTGGCAGTATGAATGTGCGCATAGATGGTGTGGAAAGCTGTGTACTGTTGATTGTTGGAACAACAACAGACCCTGTCAAACCTGCCTGTTCCACAACACATGTTTCATCATCTTCACTATTTGTGGCAGTGTCTTCAGGTTCTCTGCTGCACTTAACCAACACAACCTCAGTACCTGTGAGAGGGAGACAGGAAACACACTTTACAATCTGTACATGATGTTAGCAAACATGCACACATGCACACATACACACATGCACACATGAACACAAATACACTACTCACTAAAGTAGACACACACACACACACACACACACACACACACACACACACACACACACACACACACACACACACACACACCAACAGCAATCCAGAACATACCCATTAGTGGTTGATGGTGGAGTACAGTATCACAAGCCAAAGAGCCCTATCACACGTGTCAGCATGCAAGATGTGTGTTGCTCAACAGCATGCAGTGCGAGTGTAGACAGTCCTTGTTAATAACAATATACATGTGTTTGATACATGTGTGTTGTTCAATGATTGGCCTCACCCTGGAACACAATGTGTACATGGACACAACATTGCTGTGCAAGTATTAAATGCTTTTCAATGTATTGTGCACCATCACTCACAGCTATACATACCATGGCTGGATGCACACAACTGTCAGGTGTAGAGCAATGAATGCTATGTGTTGTACTGTAGTTACTGTAACTGGATGTAGTGTAGTACCATGAGCCATCATCAGGCAGCATCATGTGGTCACTCACGGCCACCAATGTGTGCCACACTGGCAACTATCTTGCTGTACCTGAACTGCAGCACTGTGGCTACATTAACCATTTCACAGGCAGTTGTTACATGGGTATGTAAGGTGTTCAATAGAGAGCATTGCCTGACATGGATGTCTTGTTTGTTGAAGAGTTTTGCAATGCCCCATGATAGGCCTCTACCCCTCAGGTAGAGTATGTGTCCTGTGTGGATGACATTTGGGATACTGGAGTCTGACCTTACAGCAGGTGTTTACATATGCCATGCGTATCATATTGACATGTACTGCATATGACAAGGTGGTGTATGTTGTTTACATTTGGATTGACTCTGCCTATACAATGCCCACTACAGTGTACCACCATTGTTTGGGATGCTCTGTGTATAGCATGTGTTTGAGGCAGCCACTCATGCTACTGGGATGTGCATAGTCCCACAGAAAACTTGCAGAGCATGCATTATGTGTAGGTGTTGTACATGTGTATATGGCCTAAAACCCACCTGTGACATGCACATGTTATTTGCCATATGAAATGTAGAACACTCACCAGCATGGGTCTGCTGTCTTGCTGTCACACCAGAGAGACGTACAAGGTTATGAGACAGCTTGTCAGTGTCAACAACTATGGCACTGCTGATGTGACTTTTGCAATTTATAGTAGTACAACGGTTGACAGTCACAGGCATACAAATTATGTTCAAAATTATCAGTATTGCACAACACCAGGCTGCACATCTTCCAAATACACAGTACACATCTGACATATGCATGTTCTAACAATCAAGCTAACAGTAGTCTACAGATATGGCATGTTACCTGCACGCTCCGAGTCAACATGCTGTGTGACTTCAGCCTCCATGATGACACATGTTTGTTGTAGTGGTTGGCCAGAAGCCACCATGCTGAGGAGCAGCTCTTCCACTCTGGTGAGGGGTGGATGTGATGCTGCACCACCACCTGTGGCAAGCTGTTGTCTGCAGACATCAGAAGCATGCTGCCGGACATGTCTGATTAAATCACTGCAGTGATGGCGTACCTGCTCATAAGTCCGGTTATGCATGCCTACATCAATAACCCGATGGACAACATCCTGCCACAGTGCAGCGTGCTCATGCTGTTTCTTGCTGGTTCTGGAGAACAGCAGTGTGTGATGATGTAATAGTGTAGATATGATTAATTCCTCCTCTTCAGGGGAATAGGCAGGGTTGCAATGATGAGACATGTCCCTGGAAGAAAGTAAAACAATTATTGTGAGCAAGTCTTGTGGCACACTTAACATTCTAAAGTACAGATATCAATGAAATGCCATATATAGCAACCTATTGGCTGTCAGTAGATACACACTTTTAATACCACACATTAGTGCTCAGCCCACAACTGCCTGACAGTGCCTGTCACGTTCTATATATTAAACCATGTCCTGCACAGCAACAAAGTGAAACCAGTATGTAAGACTATACAACAGCACATGGCACACTGTAAGTGACACAATGCACCACCAAGCCACAGTAGGTATATATGAAGCTAATGCATAAAAAAATTGTCATCCATTGAAATGATTGTAAAGTACAGTTACAGTACTACCAGTATACCACACTACTTGTTGATAGCAAACCTCTAAGTAACATATGTGCACATTCATCAATATAGGTGGCATACTGCTGTACTACACTATACATGTTGTTAGATATACACTTATATCCTGTAACACACATATGACACAGGCCATGTTACAGCCATACCCACACACACATCAGACATGCCTACAAGACACAAAGGTATGGCAACCCAGATGAGCTTTACCTATGTACCATACAGTACTGTGTGTCAGCACTTACAAAACTTTATTCCTGAGGTATGTAATATGTGGGGACTACAGGTAACTAACAAAACAGTGTTTCAAAGCAATGTGGAAATACACCATACTGTGCTGTTTAGGCCTACAGCTTCAGGTAGCACTACAGTTCATACAGGATTTGTATTCACTAGTGTTAACAATCAATGAGCATACATGTACTGCTTTAGCCTACAATGGCACACTCCAGTCAACACAATGGGACTATGTCACACAGTATACCATACTGCTTTTGCTGCCTAGAAATAGCATACATATCTTTTGCGGGGATCAGAGCTAGAACACTACATACCATGATATAAAAATTTACCCACTAGGCTATCATAAATATACACAACATTTGACACATTCATCTACACATTCGCCATCACACTCTGTCAACCTCACATAGCAATTAATGCAACATGTACATGCATGTGTGTATCAGGTCATAGCTAGCTTATAGGCTATTAGGTGTAGGGCCTATAGAAGCCTAGCCATACGGTACCCTGCCCTTCAACACCCATGTAATTTAAGTTCATGTGCCCCTGTCATGAAGAGCCACAGAGGTGATTCCTGGCTTGTATTTCCTATGTCACATCCATTCATCATGAATATTCATGACGACTGCTAATGAGGACCTTTCTTTGCTATTGATAGATAGTTAGTTCCAGGGTATGGTATGTTTCTGAGATGAGAATGTACTACTCCAGCATGTTCTGCTTTTTGCCGTTACAAGGTTTAGATCAGTACAGTGTGTAGCTTGTATGGATTTTGATCTGTTGACATGGAGCATGTCCAACACCTGTGGGTTTGGCATAGCTTTGTATGTTAGGCAGAGGTTGGCTCTGAGTGTGCGGTATGTGACACAGTGTAGCTGTGGTTTTGGAAGACAGTCTGCATAGGGCATCTGTTTGAGTTTGATAATACTCTTTGTGGTGTTTGTGCCTGGTGTCTACAGTTGTTGTAGATGTCTTCTGAGCTACATACCAAAAGGCCCATTGTACTCTATGATGGGTTTTTTGACTGATGAGTAGAGTGGAACACTGACCTCTCATTCCATGTATGACGCATCTTTTGTGATGACATGTGGACTGTACACAGTTTACATGACTAGTGTGGCACTGTGATTATCAAAAGGGGCACTACTGTCCACCTGTGTCCCATGGTCTCTTATCACACTTTTGGTGTTGAGTAGACTACCACCTATGTGGTAGTTCACGGGTACAGGGTTTTTAACAAAAATGATGGCAATACATTTACAACATTGAGTTTGAGCGTACATATAAACATCCATTGGTGTACATATAGATTTACATGTAGGCACATATACAGTCAACCTTTCATGGTGGGAATAACAATTATACAAGGGTTGAGAGAGATACAGTTATGTAATAATTTTGCACAGTCTTGTGCAGAATGCATTGAGGGTATTCTCAGGCCATGTATCTTTAGCATGACTCCCTGTCTGGAAGACTATAAACTTAGCAAATCATACCCACAGCGTTTAAACACCACATGTCATATACCATCACTGTATACTGTCTTGTTTGCCACACACTACAACCTACTTGAAAATATGCACATAACAACCTTCACCAACATATATATGTCCACCCATCACAAACAGTTGCAGTATGTATCTTGCTCTATGCACATGTTAAAATGCTAATATATCTGACACATAAATATCTCTACATATGTGTGTGCCATACACACACAAGGTACACACTGTTGTACATCTGTAGACCTCACAAATGACCTGTTGGGCCTTGCTACAACATCAACAGTTGTCACATGTGTGCATGACAGTAATATTACAGGGAGTATTTATAGCTGCTAATGCTACATTACTATACTAGCCTGGTACAGCAGTTGCCAATGCTAAGCTACACATTATATGACTATCATGCATGTGTTACTCTGTCACATCCATGTTTATATAGCTGTTTGCACTACTCCCCCAGACAGCCATTATACACAGTACTGTACAGAACATAGATGACATGATCAGATGTTTGACATTAAATGCTGAGCTACATGTATCACAGTTATGTCCCACTGCACACAGCTACACACTAATTTGTCCATGGCAGTAGTCATGCATGGCCTCAGTGCATACCTACCTACTGCTGCCACATATGCATGTTTCAAAGTATTTACAGTACTCTTCATAAAAATCTACTACTTGCCGGAAATCACATTTCTGTCACATACCTGTTTGTCACTTTCAAGTCTGTCTGTTTTTTTTTTTTTTGACAATTTTTTTTTTTGGTGTTACCTAAGTAGAGTTTGCTTCTACTTAATTCTTTTTGCTTATTAATTATTTTTTTTACATAATTAACATATTTGGTTGCTGATTCACTCGAGTATTTTTAATTAATTATACTTTTGTGTTATTAAGTAATAAGTAGTATTTACTCATCCACAACTTCTGTGAAGCTTTATCACATGCAATGTAATGATTGCATGTGGGTATAGCAAGTACAGTCTGCTTTTATTGGTATCTGCACATGTGCATGTGATGACCTCTGCACCAATTGGTGCCCAGCATTTGGTAAATGCATACAGCCTGCTGTGTGGTAATTGCAGTACTCACTGTCATAGCAACCCAATGCTATAAATTGCTAACTTTTCTAGGCGTAGCCCTTTCAGATTTCCAGAGTGGGGCCCATGCTTGTTTGCTGTGTACACTGTTGTTTAAGTCAGAAGGTTGGTATACTTCTTATAGCTGAAGCTAGAGGTGTAGACAGTGATGTACATGTTGTTCTCAGACCTGACTGTTGCCACTTCCAGTACAGAGCTATCAGTGTAGAGTTTAACTCATCCCTACAAATGCTTACACAAGATATATGTGAGTATGTACTTTCTTTTCTACTTATGTAATTGACTGCCATACAAAAGTAGTTATTGAGAAGTATTCTTTTGACACATGAACTGTTTGTGGACTGTTATACTGTGCATATTGATGTACTCACTTCTGCAGGATTTGTGTATTTTTATTGGTGACATTAGCACAGGAGTCTCAGGTAAACTGGACAATTCCACTACTGAGTATATCTACCTACATCCTTGGTTGACCCTAAACACACATATATTTAAAATATGGGGGGGGGGATGCAGGTATACAGAGAGCATTACGTCTTATTGTGTGATTGTTATCTTACTGGACTTAATGGATTGGTGTGTATCTGTTGGTTTATCAAGGCAGGTGGTCTGTCTGCATAGTTCCCCAACTGTGAACCTATCCAGATGATAGCCAGATGTTAGCCTGTTATTCTTTGTCTGTGCAACCCACAGGTGTTTTCAGCACTGCTACAATGGCATTGTTACAGTCAGTTGCTACCAGTACATGGCTAGATCCTTTGGTATTTCTGTGTTGTACTCCTACATAAGGGTATGCTTGTGGAAGTCTTCACAAAGCTATTTGCAGAGTGTGTAACAGCAGATGAGCTGATATGCCTGTGTGTTTGTGCCTCTGTCAGGCCTATGAAACACTCAGATACATATTTGCTTGTAGTCAGGGATAGGTAGTTAAAAGTGAGGTACAACTTCCACCTAATAAAGACAGCAAGTGTAGACTTGAGTGAAGCAGTGCATATGGATTAGTACTCCTTTTATGATGTACAAGATGTGTCTACTGTTATTATTGTGATTATTCATTGTGTAATACAACACCTCTCTGACTAACGTCAGTACTTTTCAGAGGGATTCAGAGGGACACAGCTAAAATATATTTCACAATCAGGAAGTATGGCCTCTTCCCTAATCAGATATGCCAGTGTTTGTCCTGCTATGATACTGTGTGGGGGTTGTAAAGTGCCTCAATAACATTATTTGCTGCTAGAATGACTGCTTCTCTTATCACAGTCATGTAATGCAATTCCACAACTATTGCTGTTAAAGATCCACAGAACAAACTTTGTGTTATGGCCTTCCTATTTTTCCTTTACATTCACTCATTGTTTTGCATGATATATTTATTTCAGCACCAAGTTATTGTATATCTGTTGTGGCTTAGTGGCACTTCATGCAGTCAAGTGTGTCCAAGGTCTGGGGTTTGAGACTGACAGAGGTGTTTTATTTTGCTGCTGAACAGAACAAGGGCCCTGACATACAGAGTGATTAAGGCACTTTTAAACAGTTGTAAGTGGGTTTGCGCGAGTTTTTCCACGATGTTTAGCGATGCTAAGCTTAGCGCACACATGCGCACACTCGCTCAAACTCACTAACTACTGCTTAAACATGCTTACTCGCGCTAACCCCCGCGCTAATTTCTTTGAAAGAAATGAAAATGGGGAGATAGGAAAGTGGTGAAAAAGGGGGCACAAAGAGGGTAGGACAGTGGAGAAACTAGCTCAGGATGTGGACGGGTGTAGGGAAGGTCCATAGTTGCCCATTTCTTTACCAGCAACAGCTGTGCATATGTTACAAATTTGGAGTGAAATTTGAAACCTTCCACCCCTGAGAGAGGGGTGAGGACAACAAAGTGTGTTGTACTGCCAATTCTAATTATCAGTTTACATGTCCAGCGGACATGTGTGTGAAATGGGCAGCTATGTATGGGGCATAATTTTTTTGTGGGAACAGATTGCCCTTTTTTTGTTTTCAGGTGAGAGTGGAATGTGAGGTAGAGGAAGTAGGTATATTTGGGGAGGTAAGTTGGGGAGATAAACAGACAAGACAAACAAGATGCATACAGGGGTGGAGTGTGACAGATGGGGTGGGTGAACACAGTTGAAGGGGACGGATGTTTGGAAATCCCAAGCCCATGAGCCCACAGATGGTAACAGTGGGACTGAGATCCCCACCCATGGGCAGTCACCACTGCACCTTCACAGCACAGAGGGTGGCTGTACTGGGGGCTGCGTAGGAGGGGCAGGCTCACCCATGAGTCGCGCCACTCTCTCCTCAAGCTGGCATAGGGGATCAGCGACTAAACACTGGATCTCCCTACGCACCACAACCCAGACCCTTCAGAGGGTGACAGGTGGCCCTTCAACACCCACGCTTGCAGGGGGGGGGGTGAGCCCCATATCCTGCAGTGCTTCCACCCAAAGGTGGCACAGGACCAACAGAGGAGGGTAGCCTGGGCTGGGCACTGGACCTCCAGGTGCAATCGCCAGCTGAGGAGGGACAGGTGGGTCTGCTGAGACTGGCCTTCCCATATGTTCTGTGATTAGGTGTGTTTAATTACAACATAGACAACAGCATTCCAAATTAGCTGTAACAGCATGCAGTAATATTGCCATTAACCCAACACACCAGGGTTCCAACAGTTGAACAGCAAGCATAACACAGGCATATATATTGAACAACAGCGGACATTATAACAGTATGCAGGGATGATTGGTGGAAACAGGCCATCAAGATTGTGGTGTTTGAATAGGGCACATGCATCAAAGAAAATGCATATTTTTATAAAACAATAGGACATATGTCCCAACAAATGTTTTATGATTAGACATACCCATTCAGGTGTGGAATTGCATTGTTTATGCACATAGAGTAGGGTGTAAAAAGAAACCTCCATTAACATCTTATAAGTACTTTTAGTCTACACTACATTCCTATTGACTGCAGGTGTATATCCCCTACATGTATTATTACACTAGGCAACATGCATTAGATTGTGTAATGGGTTTGGCTAGTTCATTAAATACATGACCTACATCTGACATACTAACTGTCCAAGATGCAGATGTTACTGCTGCATAGTTATATTTTATTTTTATATTTATGTATCTGCATATCTGGATGTGTTCAAGTGACATTTTCAGTTAAATTTCTACAGAACCCTACATTTCATGTAGCACACTCACATTTCTGGGGAACACCTTGACAAGGTACTCGTGTACCAGATTTACCTATGCATAACAGCCATTTACCGACTGTTGAGGACTGTATATATGCTTCACAGCTACTGGCACTTCCTTCATCCACTTTTTATGGGACTGCACAACTGTGGGTTGACAGCACTTAATACAACAGTGCTATTTATTTAATGCAAGGGTACAACAACATTTCAAAGTAAGTGACACAGACACACTCCAAGTATTATACCTTTATTAATTACATTAAACACTCTTTTCTACGGGCTCTCTCCTTTATTTGATATTACAGTGCATACGGAAGACCTATTCAAGAAATATTATACCTTTTTTGATAGGTTACAGCACTCTTTTTCAGGCTCGCTCACTTCTTTTATATGACAGTACATGCAGAGATAGTATTTCAGACTTATTTTACCTTTATTAATGGGTTACTACACTCTATTTCTGGCTCTATGACTTGTATTATATTACAGTACATGCAGAGAAATTATTCAGGGCATTTAATAGCTGTATTATTGGGTTACAACACTTTTTTCATGCTCTCTCACATATATTATATAACAATACATGCAGAATAATTACTAACCTGCCTGGTGGTGCAACCTTAGCAGCCTATCTGCATAGGCTTGCTGATTTGCAGCATGGACACCTGCAGCTGTGAAGTAAATGAATGGATATTGAGACATACCTATCCATTATTTAGACTATATTAGCATGTCTTACATACTGCATTCCATGGCTACCTACTCAGTAGTGGGGCATCTTGCATATGACGGGCCTCCTGAATCCATTGGTTCAGTAGGTTCTGCTTCTGTCTCTTCAGGTCTGCATGGTGGTGATGGACCTGCTCACCAGTCCGAGGGATGCCTGTGGCACTGGTGAGATAATCTGCCAACCGGTTCCAAGCCTCTGCCTTATACTCCGTCCCTTGGAACTGGCCCTGCAGGAGTCAAGACTCATGATGATGGACTAGGAGCCAAACCATGTATTTTGACTCCTCGATGCACCAGCTTTGCATTCGAAAGTGAGTACCCTCTCCAGCACCAGACATTCTAACTGCAGATGGGAGCTACAATCAGTTATGGCGAGTATTCCTGCCTATGGAGCTTAAATATGCCGCATTTCCCCACTTTTTTGTGATTGGCTGTTTTTGAAAATTCTCGGCTGATTGCAGACCTGCTTAGCAATGGTTAATCTACCATTTATAAGTATATGTATGTTAATAGTGGATGCTTATCCTAAGTTGTCATGGCTTAGTGGGTCAGTACTTTGATTATGGTGCACAGTGTCCCGTGTTCGAAACTTGTAAATGCGTTTTATTTTACTACTGTCCAGACAGAGTAGGGGGTGTGGCTGTGTTTAGGCAACTTTGCTCAACATTGCACCACGTTGCTCCATGTTGCCCGACATTGCTCTACGTTGCGCTACGATGCGCTGATTAGTGCAGTGCACAGCTCCGCGCAAACATATTGTGCTGGGTAAAGCACTGCTTGCCTGTGGGAAACTATATTGTGCTGGGTAAAGTGCTGCTTAGCTGTGGGAAACTAGATTGCACTGGATAAAGCGCTGCTTAGCTGTGGGCAACTAGATTGCGCTGGGTAAAGCACTGCTTACCTACGGGCATTTATATGTCAAGATCCTTCTTACATTTCTATATATACATTTTGTTCACTGATACATAGGCCATTTCAATGCTTTTTAATAATATTTTAGTTATATATATATATATATATATATATATATATATATATATATATATATATTATATATATATATATATATATATATATATACATATCAGGAATTATTTCATATGCTAATTTAAAACATAAAATAGAGAGGGGCGTGGTGGGACTCGAACCATGAATGCTTTCTCTTTATGCGAAGGTTCTACCACTACGCTATTGCTATTTGGATTGATTTGCATAAAGTTATTATGTTTTTTCAATGTTGACATTTCTAACTCTAGCTTAGCTATGGGCACACCCGCGCAAACACGTGTAAATACGCCCAAATATGGGCAGCTATATCGGGAATTCGAAAAAAAAATTATATTTTACATTTTATAACTCTACTGGGGGTTTACAATGTGAGGGAGTGTAGTGTTGGGTATGTTGACATTTGAGCGGACTCACTCATGTGTGTTGACATTTCACAATTCAGACACTTGCAGAGGCGTGGACCTTAGGACTGCCTGGCAGTCAGACATGCCCCCTGCCTTCCTGCACTGTCCATGTTAGACTTGAAGTGGAGTCAGCGTGCCCTCATGAATATGCATGGCATGCTGATGTCATACCGTTCAACTGCAGTTTCTGAATAAGACTTATTTAGTCTTACACAGAGGTTTCATGAATCCAGGGGACAGTCTATATACCTTTTTGTGAGATTTTGAGAAAATAAGATTCTGTTAAAAATAAAAAAAAACAATGCAAAATGGAAAACTTGGTTTATACAGACTCCACTTTTATTATTATTGGTTTTGTTTAAATATTGTTTTTTTGTTGGTTTGTTTGTTCAGTTTCTTCAGAAAACAAGATCCACCAGGTAAAGGTACTCAACAAGACTTGATAAATGCAGTTACAGCAATACTACTCTTAGGTAATATGTTCCTTCTTCTAGTGTGGAGCAGTTTAGATCACTTTCAGTTTCAGGACTCTGAGGATTCAATTTGAGTGAATAGAGATCTTACCACCATTAAATGACTCAAGCCATGTACCTGGTATAGATAGATATAATAAACCCTGCACCACATTTGTATACCTCAAGTCTCCACACCGGTCCAACCAATCCAGTATGGAAATGAATTCTTTGCTCACACAAGACAACCTGCTTCTGACCTGGTTTCTTCCTCTTCATTTTTTATTCTTTAAGTTTTCATTCTTCTTTTTTATGTATTTTTAACAAACCACTATATAGTTTGCACTAAACCTGACTGTCTTTAAGGATCATACTTTCTAGGAAAACACACACACACACACACACACACACACACACACACACACACACACACACACACACACTTGTTATTTTATCGCACTCATCTAAAATGTTATTTGTTAATTTTTCCATTCTTTATTAATGTTATAAGTTTATTGCAACTTGACTGATATGTGTGTATATATATTTAAATCTATCCATATATATATATATATATATAGAGAGAGAGAGAGAGAGAAAGAGAGACAGAGAGAGAGAGAGAGATGCGTGTGTGTGTGTGTGTGTGTGTGTGTGTGTGCGTGTGTGCGTGTGTGCGTGTGTGTGTGTGTGTGTGTGTGTGTGTGTGTGTGTGTGTGTGTGTGTATGTGTGTGTGTGTATCCTCGTACCCCATTTAAGAAACACAGGTGATAAGACAGAAAGATAAAAATCTGAGAGAGATATAACAAACTAAATTACAGAAATGATGAAATGATTCAAATCTGTGAGATATAAAGCACTGCCAGTCAAAATAAAGAATGGAGACTGCAGTGCAGTATGATCAGGGGGTATTTCTAGGCAGGAACTTAGAAAACATCAGAATTTATTATTGTGACAGCAATCAGTGGAGAAGCATGAATAATGGATGCCAAATGGAAATATCTGGATGTGACTTCATCTAAGATCAAGATTACAGTATCTATAAAATATAGACATAGGAATATAACATATTTAAGTCAGAGCAGTTATTTACAGTGTTACATAAATCTATTCAGATATGCAGGAACAAATTGCTCTACTCAAAAAAGAAAAAGTAATAATATTCACACTGTTGTGATAAATTCAAACCAGTCAGACTTAATAAATTCATGCATATTAATATTAAGAGCCTTATTTTCCAAGGACACAAAGTTACACAGGTAGTGTTGGATGCTATAGTATTTTTCAGGTGGTAGAATTTGGTTATATGAGTGAAGAAAATGTTTAAAATGTTATGGCCCTATATACTCTCAGTGGCATAGATATATAAAGGCCTGATGGTAATCCAGATGACATGAGTTCCATTAGCAGCTCAAATGCAGAAACAGTTGAGCAGTGGAGGATTGAACACAGTGGCAAAACTCCAGTTTGCTACCCTGGAGGGGGGATGTTAGGTCCAATGGTACTTTTGCTACATGCAAGAAGATTCTTGCAAGCAAAGCAGCCATCATTAGTGATGTCCTTAGCCTACCAATCTGGTAATGGCAGCCTCATTAACATATGTTTGGGTATACTTTCATGCAAAAGTATGCTATTTACAGAAGCCACTGAATGGAGGAGTTGTAGACATAGTGAGGAAAAAAAAAACTGATGGCAGCTAAGTTAAAGACCTCTGCAGTTATCTGTAATCTCTATGGAATGATGCAGCTGCTTGGTTTTTGAGATCTCACTGTTGAATAGTAGAAAGAGGATAACATGGTAAATAAAAAGCTGTGGTCACATACTGTAGGGTATCCTGGTTTTACTGTCTCTCCCAATTGTATAAGGATGTTACCAGTTTAACAGTGAGAGCCATGTTTTCAAGAATTTGTGTTTCCTAGAAGATGGTAAGTATATTAAGTGGTGAGCTTGTATATCCAACAGTCAAAACAATTAACTTCCATACCTTAGGGTTAGAGGCTAGGTACTGCACCCACTGTTAGAATTTCTTTGGCATGAGGACTTTTGTTTGTAAAGTAGTGTTCACATGTGTCTACACTTACTTGGCACAGCTTGGGTTACAAGCTGTATTAAATGTTTGCAGCAGCTCTAATTCTGCTTATTTCACAGCAGATCTGATATATTTCTGTTTTTCTGACATTTTTTTTCTTTTTTATACAGGAGTATGTTATTGCAGAAGAACGGGACTACCATAGTTTCACATTTACCCCAAGACTCTCTAACATTTCAGTTCATTAGTTTGAGTTGACATATGGGTAGCTATTTTCATGAGAATGTAAAAAAGTGTTATGGGTACATAAATTATCTCTTTATTGATTGTGGTGGCATTGAGGTTGTATTTAAATATTTCTTTTGGCTCCCTATTGAAATGTTGACACTTGAAATGTTGAGTGCCAACAAGCAAAAAAAAAATACAGAAAACACAGGAGAAGAGTGAATTTTGAAAGTCATTCTTCTCCTTAGACTTCTTTTTGCTGGGGGAAGGCCCACCTGCATCCTCATAGCCCCCCATACCTGCCAAACATATATATATATATATATATATATATATATATATATATATATATATATATATATATATATATATCTATATATATCAACTCTGAAATCACCATACCTCTGAGAAAAGTGAATATTCAGAGAAGTGGTATCCCAGACAATTGGTATATGCATGTCTGATCTTTCGGCCAGTCAGTCTTCATATTTCCGGACTTGATCTAGTCATACCTCTCAACCTCCTAGAGCAAAAAACATGGACAAATCCTGACAGAATGAGGTGACAAAGCCCTGAAAATAGGGACAACTTCCTTGCAAGCCATAGGTCCCCCTCTATGACCCAAGAAACACATACCATGTATTTAAACTTATTATAAACACTAACCATCCAACCCAAAACCATATACATGGGTGGCTTTAATTACCCCACTATTAACTGGGAATCCTATATGACATCAAACATACATGCACAGAGATTCCTGGATTTTGTAAACACAAGCTCCCTGGACCAGATAGTCAATACACCAACCAGGAGTGCAACCATACTGGATCTGGTCCTCACTAATATGGGAGAGTGCTGCACACCCCCTATTGTAATGCCTTCCATGGTAAGGTCAGACCACAAAATGGTCTCCTTGGAAGTAAAAATAAAACCTGGACCCCAGCTAAATCGTGAATATTCAGGAACTATTTTAAGGCTAACCTCCTGCTATTAAGTGAGAACCTAGCAAAAGTTCAAGCCCTTATAAACCCTGAGAATACGTCCACCTGTGCAGAACTGTTCACAGAAACCCTGTGCAAGCATGTTAATAGCTGCATAGAGCCAGCTGCACCCACCAGGAATACATACAGAACTAACTTGAAAAACAAGCTACCCGGGTGGAATCACAAAATCAATCAGATGTATAACAGGAGGAAGAAAATCATGCCAAAAATTAGGAGGTGCAGCACCCAGCAGGCTAAAAGCACTCTTATTAAACTAAACAAACAACTCAGAGGACAAATAAAGTCTACCAAAGCGAACTTTGAGGTAAGTTTGGCCTCCCAGGCCAAGGACAACCACAAAGCATTGTTTAGATATGTCTGCAACCTCAAAGGCAATACACAATTGCGTGCAGAACTCATTGTAAATGGAGCCACCTATATTGAGCCAGAAGATATAGCAAACCTCCAGGCTGATGAATTCAGCTCCAACATTACTTCTCTCTTCCTCTCAACCTTCCCTCAGGAAATATCATCAAATATAACTCCCCCTACTATCACTAGGGAACAGGTCCTTAATGCTCTCTCTAAGATCAAGAACACTGCATCAATAGGCCCAGACGATATCCCAGGATGCCTTCTAAATAGCATGAAACATGACCTATCAGGACCTCTGGAATTACTATTTAACTGTAACCTCCAAACAGGCTTCCTGCCTCATGAAAGGAGAAAGGCAACAGTCTTCCATCTGCACAAAGGTGGGCCATCTACAGACCCTGGAAACTACAGACGCTTAAGTCTCACTAGTCTTATATGTATGGCCATGGAAAGAATTATCATGGAGATGATCAACAGAAATATAGAAAATCTCTCAACACTGGAACCAACCCAGTTTGGTTTCGTAAAGGGCAGATCATGCCTACTCAACCTGGTGGACTTGTTTGAGAAGGGCACCAAAGCAATGGATGAGGGCAAAATCATTCACATTGCCTACCTTGACCTGACCAAAGCATTTGATGTCATATCCCACTCGGGCATTGTTGACAAACTCAAGAGGTTAGGTATAAACTCGTATGTCACCCAGTGGATGGCCAACTTGCTCACACACAGGACCCAGGAAGTTAAAATTTGGGAGTCTACCTCTACAGCGAGGCCAGTCACAAGTGGAGTCCCTCAGGGATCAGTCCTTGGACCACTCCTTTTTAGCATTTACTTCTCAGAAGTCAAGGCCAATATCAGTGGTCTCTGGCTGACTTAATTTGCAGATGATTGCAAATTAGGAGCTCTCATTGAATCTCACACTGACACAAATGTTCTCCAGGAGTTGCTGACACAGACAAATAGCTGGTGTCAGAGTCATGGACTAAAACTAAATGCCAAGAAATGCATAATAGTATCCTTTGGGAAGTCATCTATCCCTGGAAACTATCATATTGACAACACACCCCTTAGAGTTGACCCAGTAATCAGGGACTTAGGGACACACATAGATAGTAACCTAGCCTCTGATCATCATGTGTCCACAGTGGTGAGGAAATCATTCTATGTTGCGCAACTTATAAACAAAGGTATAGCATCTAAGTCCAAGGAAGTCATTGTTCCACTGTATTCGGCATTCATCAGACCTATCATTGAGTACAATGGCCACTTTGGTATGTACCTAACCAGGCATATCCAACAACTGGAACGTCCACAGAGGATCCTCACTAAAATACAGGGTGTAAGTAATATGTCCTATGCATACAGCCTCAAGGCCCTATCCCTGTATTCTGTCTCCTATAGGCTTTTGAGGGGAGAGCTATACCTGGCATACAGGGCATTGTTAGACCCCGGTCTGATGGGCCTCCTGCATATCCATAAAACAAACTGTACCAGAATTACCCATTCTAAAGACTTAAACCTTGCCTATGATGTAAATAGGACTTGCTGAAGAGATAAGTATGTATCACAGAGACTAGCCCGTCTATGGAATAGGCTTCCCATGCATGTGAAGCAGAGTTCCTCCCAAATCCAAGTGCAACTTGGACAATTGCATGGAATCCAGAAATTCATCCCTGGTGTGGCACCTATGTCTCAGATGCAAACAGGTAACCTGTAAATGTTTCATCTCCTAGGCCCATGCTTACACTTATGAAGGGTATCAGAACTTGTCAGAGATTTGGGACGCATGGCTAGGCTTAAAAACACCCTTGTGGTCATTCGCCTAGTATACACCTATGAAACTATGAACAAATAACAGGATTTGTCTTTGACTGCATTCTTCTGAAGGATATGAAGTCTAAAACACAAATGTATATCATTATTTAGTGACTTCAGTCCTCAGATCATCCCAGTGATTTGACAAAAAATCACAAATTTTATGAGTGACTTCAGTCCTCAGATCATCCCAGTGATTTGACAAAAAATCACAAATTTTATGAGGAACAGACCAAATATGTGAGGCAAAAATCTGGATAATCTGTGGAAATCTGGACAGTTGAGAGGTATAGTGGATCCTGACATTTCAATTGGTTGCCATTAAACTGTTAAGGTGGTTCTCATTTCAAATAAAAGAGTCACTCAGTACATGAGCAAAATGCAAAATGGATCCATCTGAAATGTTGGGACCCACTAGAGCATGTTCCAAAATCTTCTTCTTTCAGCTTTTCTCGGTTAGGGGTCACCACAGCGGATCATCTGTCCGCTCATGATTGGCAGCGGAGTTTTATGGTGTTGAGTTGCCAGCCCAGCAACCAACCTTCCACAGAAGGAACACACACACACACACACACTCATGCCTAAGGCCAATTTAGAGTGTCCAATCCACCTAGAGGATGCTTCAAAAAACAGAGACTGAATGGCTGAAAGATCGGGCTTTCATATATACAAAGTATGAGATGCCATTTCTCAGATTATTTCCTTTTCTCCAAAGTATGGCAATCTCAAAGGTAGTATATATAAATGTGGGTGTTGTGGAGATCTTGCCCCTCATGCAAAAAGATGTTTAAAGGAGAAGAGTGATTTTCTAATTGGAACTCAGATCCTATTATTATTATTATTATTATGGCCTTATCTTCTAAAACTACATAGTCATGAAGCACCTTATGTTTTTAGAGCATAATAACCAAAGTTTCTCACTGCTGATGAATTTGTTGATAGTATGACTTTTGTCATAAAATGTGCCTACTGTAGTTGCCTATTACTTGTTTTAACATGAGTTAACCACAGGGCAGAGGTGCTAGCTTCATTGTAGAGAAAAAGTCTTGCATATACATTTATGCACAGTTCATTGTTATATGATACATACATACGTAGATACACACACACACACACACACACACACACACACACACACACACACACACACACACACACACACACACACATTAATATATTAAACTGCAAAAGCTGAACATATAAGATATATAAAGGATTCAGTCCATCCACTCAATACATACAGCAGTATTACCATGTTTAAGTACATTTTGTTTATTTATACATCAGAATGCAAACATTACTACAGTCAGAGTAACTAGCATAAAATATAACATACAGATCCAAAGAGATTAATTCCTGTTCTATAACTATTCTATAACTTTTGCAACTCATCGGTAACCACAGGTAATGAACTGCAAAGCAGAAAGACATATTCACTAATGTATGACTGCATGTGCATTATTCCTAATCACTACTCACTTACTCCGCATAATGAGAGTTTATTGTAATGTTTTGTTGAATTAGGTTTAGAAATCAATGACTACCATACCTCTCAACCTCTTTATGCAGGAAATCTGGGCAAAACCAAAATTAATGGGGTGAGAGAGATTTTAAATATCAGTCTAACAAATTCAGAAAGTTGATAATATAATGGTTTTGCATTAGCATGCATTTTCTGGAGGACACAACGTCCAAAACTCAAATGTTTTTTTTCATTATTCAGTGACTTTAAAGATTTGCCAGAGAAATAAACAATTTTTGAGGAACAGAACAAAAATATAAGGTAAATATCTGGACAGAGAAGTTTGAAATCTCCTCCTTTATGGGCTCCACTTCTGAGGAATTCATTCAGCTACTGCTTTATTCCATCCATAGTCAAATGCTGGCAGACAGGCATTCTAAAATAAATAACATCTTCTCATTATAATCATTGTAGTTCATTAGAACTACCCTTCCCCCCTCATTTATTACTGTGTTTACTGATGAGAGTTTCATTTTAAAGGATATTTTATTGAAAAACAGGTCCATTCTTAAACATGAAAATAATATTAGATCTGTGATAGGCTCACAACCTACTATTGTGTATAAAAAAGGAAAGAATTTAAAGAACATTTTTTGAAACTAGGAGTCTGCTCTTTCACCAAAAACCTAGTTCCATGAATAAGTGTGGTAGATGCAACTACACTACTGTAAATTTGTAAAAGAAGGTAATATATTTTGTGTCAACAATGTGGAAATTAACATCAGGCAGAAATACAACTGTTGTTCTGAGAAAGTAGTATATTGTGCTATGTGCACTGTCTGTTCATATTTCTGTATTGACAAGACTGACCAGAAGCTGAAGAATCACATCTATGAACATTTATATGATATTAAAAATACTAAAGACACCAATGCATTAAGCAAGCATATAACGGAGAACAACAATCACAATTATTTATTCTTAATTATAGACAGTATCAACACTGATGTTAGAGGAGGAGCATGGACACTATTGTTGGAAAAAGCAAATTATATTGGCAGCTACACCTGAATGCAGGGAACTGGCCAGGCTTAAACGAAAATATTTCAATCAGCTCCTTACTGAAATTAAAGGCATTGGAGAGGTAATATGACATCCCAAATAATTACTGTTTAATATACCATGATACACACACAGACATCATATTGTTATTTTACATGGTTTTAAATGTTCTTATTCTATTTATTACATACCATCAGTCTTTTTATAAATTTGTAATTTCAGTTTTTATTTAATGCATTTAACTTGTATTTATACTGCTGTGGGGGGTTTGCGTCTTAAAGTCTGTTGCTTTATTTAGGATTTAATTTTAATTTATTCATCTCATGAATATTTAATGTAAAGTCATTTATCTGCCCTAATCAACTTTGAATTATGTCACTTCCTGTTTGGTTTGTATAAAAGGAATTATCTATGCTTTTACTGTTGTCTGATGAAGTCTAGATTATCTAGACGAAAGCACTTGTCCATTTTGTTCCTGGATTTATGTACTGATTCGATTAAAGTGGTTTTGCGATTTTTACTACGGAGTCATCCATTTTTGGTAAGTGGGTCCAATCTAGCTGCTTCACTTAGGCTACTTTTGTTTTTTGTACAGCAGTAGCCTCACATGAGGTCACAGAAGATATGATAAAGACGTTGGGTGAGATACAACAGAAATGGTTCCTGAGGGTACTCATAGCAGTGTGTAGAGAAAGGCATATCCCAGATGACTAGAGAATAAGCATACTAGTGTCAATGTACAGGAACAAAGGGGACATTTTTCAATTTTAGAAAGTATAGAGATATCAAGTTCCTGTCACACTGCATGAAAGTTCTGGGCAGGGTGATTGATAAACAGGTATGCACAGTAGTACAAAAATAAAACTGGAGATAAGCAGTTCAGATTTGGATCAGGATGCAATGCAACTGACTTGATGTTTACAGTGAGACAGTGACAAAAAACTAGAAGGAAGCTAGAAACGAGGAAAGAGTCTAACTGGAAATTCCTAGACTTGGAGAAAGCATATGACAAGATCCCAAGACAGCTGATCCTGGCAGTCTTGTGGTGGTTTAAAGTCCAAGAAAAATTGGTAAAATGAGTGCAAGCTATGTACAAGAACCCAGTGACTCATGACAGTGTTTCATGTCAAAGAGGGGTTCCTAGTGGGAGCAGTTGTATGAGCCCACTGCTGTTCATACTCATGATGGACTACATCAGCCAACAGTTTAGAGAGCAATGATCAACAAAGTTGCTGTATTCAGATGATGAGGCATACTCTGAGCAAGAACTTCAGCAAAGGATAGGAGAATGGAATGCAATACTGAAGGCACATGGGATGAAACTGATTACAGATAAGACAGTTGTAATGGAGACAAATGGGCAAAATCAGAAGAAGCTGATAACTGAGAGAGAAGGGAAACCAGAGGAACGGGTTAACAGTTTCAAGTATCTGGGAGAGTTTGTTGTGGAGAGAGGAAGTCAAAATGAGAAGCTCAAAGCTAAAATTAGAGGGGCTGCAGCCAACTGGCACAAAATGTCAGGTGTAGTATACGACAGGAGAATGCCAACAAAGTTGTAATGTAAGGTGTACAAAACAGTGGTGCAACTAGTACTAATGTATAATACTGAAACCTGGTAGTAAAGGCAAGGCAACTGAGGAAGTTAGAGGTGATAGAGATGAAGTGCCTGAGGTGGGACATAGAATGCACACTGTGGGGCAGATGAAGGAATGAGAACATAAGAGCAGAAGCCAAAGTAGCTCCAAAAGCAGAAAAGGTCAAACATAACAGATTACCATGATTCAGGCTCATGTGTAGAAAAGTAAAAGACAATCTGATGAAGATGATTTAGGACCTACAGGAAGAAGGCAAGAAGAAATGAGGGCATCCAGCAAATAAGTGGATGGATTGTTTGAGAAAAGACCTGTGACAGTGAGGCCTGAGTGTCGAAGAAGGCAGAAGAGTGGCACTGAATAGAGGGAAGTGGCGACAGTTGACAAAACACCCTGACCGCATGTAGAAAATGGGAAAAAAGGGTTTGATGATGATGATGATGATGTTGATCCTGTCTGGCTGTGGGTTTGGCTGCATCTTTTGTCTTGATTATGATACAATGTGTGAGACACTTTCTTGATAGCAGAAACTCCACTACTTAGGAATGTCTTGTACATAGTCCTATACTATTTTGCAGGGTACACCAGAAGTAACCCTTGATATCTCTATGCATTATTCTGCACTTTATTCTGACTCTGAGGCATAATCATGACATCTGGACCTCAGCAGATGTGCTCCTTCTGGTACCTTAACTGTCAGTCCTACCCACCACTTCAAACTGTCTGATAAATGCAATCTCAAAAAAACCTTAATGTCAGTGCAATGTTTCCTCATAAATGTGGTAGCTCTCTATTATCAGTACTTGTCTGTCTTTCTGAGAAAAGCTAAACTCATATATTGCTTTCTTCAGGACATGTGGTATTATGAGTAAGTATGAAGATTTTTTTTTCACTTGGATTGATCTCCTCATACCTCTTAATCTCCTGGCCTAACAAATCTGGACAAGGCCTAAAATAATGGGAAAACAAATGCCCAAAAATAGAAATAGATTTTAAATGTCACTCATACAAACTTATAAAATTGCTAGAATAAAAGGATTTGTGTTAGCATGCATTTTATGAAGGATGTGAACTCTGAAACTAATGGATGTCATTATTTATTGACATCAATCCTCAATGATTTACCAGAAAACCACAAATTATATGACAACCAAGCCAAAAACATAAGACAAAAATCTGGACATTCTGTTAAAATCATGGAGAGTTGATAGGTTTACCTCATTTTCTATGCATGTTACTGTATTTATTTATATATATATATATTATTATTATTATTTATATATATTTGATAGGCTGCATTTATACATAACTGTTTCTTATTGGATCCTGCTCCTTTCTCTTGCTAATTTTGTAATTAGTGTGCACTGAAGCACAGCTTGCTGCTTGTGGTGCAATGCCAAAGCTGCAAATTATTTTCATATGCTACAGGACTGTCCCTACAGTATGGCTGTATGAATATAATCTCATTCTGTAGCATCACATGCAGGCTTGTTCTTACAGTATGGCGATAAGGACACAGTCTCATTCGGCAGCCTTGCATAATATATGCACTGCCATCTCTCTCTCTCTCTCTCTCTCCCTCTGACATTAAATTTTGATTATAAGTCATCTGTGATCAGTGATTTTAACAGAGTCAGAATATGTATTTATAGTAGATAACGTAATTGTGCATTTCATTAGCAACTATCTCATTTTTATATTTGCTTTTGGAAAGTTATAGCAATGGATGTCTCTAAATTCCTGAATTATTATGCTCAAAACTAACATCAACACTTGAGGGATCTCAAACTTAAGAAACCATAAATGAACACTGGAGTATATTTCTCTTTTTTTGGGATAATATTTGGCAAGTGGTTCTCTAGGTATTCAGAATTCTGGTTGTCATACTCAGTAGCTGAACCAGAAACAGGTATGCTGGTTTGTTTTTGTTCTTTCGCATTTTCATTTTGTTAATGGTTTACAGTTAATGTTCTTTAATATGTCTTTCTTCATTAGTTAACATTGTTGTCGATCTGTGTATTGCTTTGAAAATAATACTACCAGAGCGTACAAGTTAAGTCTGCTTTGTAAATTATATTTGGTGTGTTTTGATAATATTATGCTATATTTCAAAAATGAAATTACCTTTGGTGATCATACTGTCTAATGTGCATCTATGCTGCCCTTTTTCCTTCCTTTAATATGGTTGTTTGTCTGCAAGCACTGTGATTTTTTTTAAGCATGGCTCATGTGCACTGAAATTTAAATGGGTTCAACATTTATTACTCAGTCATTCAGGTCTTGTGAAGATATATCTCACAATTCCAGTTAAGGATCACTTCTCTATGATTAGGTAAAACAGACATACATTTTGCAAGCTCAAAAATGCATTGCCAGTCTTCTATTATGATTGCATTAAACCAATAGTATGAAAGCATATTAGAGGAAACATGTCAGCCATTTTGAGTTGTGAGAAAATAAAAATGAAGCAGAATATGCCGCGACTTCAATGCATAAATTTCAATGTGGGAATAAACTTAAAAAGGCCTCTAATTCTTTCTCCTCCCGTTTCACACCAGCACCCATTCTGCAAAACTCCCAGGCAGATTTTATTTTAGGGAGAATTAACCCATTTTGCAATACCTATGAAACCACTCTTTTTTGGGAGGATTTTTATTCCAGAGGCACAAGATGTTTTGTTGTATGAATGTTCCTAATCAATAAATCTGTATAAAATTCCATATAAAGATTCAGAAAGCTTCTCTTTATCCATTAGGGGATGTTAAACCACCTTATCTTTTAAATTGTACCAAATGCGCTGGTTCATCAATAGGTTCATAGGTTCATACTAGGCTATCAGCCCTAGGGCCTATACAAGCATAGCCATAAGAATTCCCTGGCTATTTCATCCCACAATATTTACTTCCCTGGACTCCTGCCTAGCAGGGTGACTGACGTGATCCCCAGGGTAAATTTCCTATCTCCCATCCAATCGTCCAAGTTCCTTTTGAAGAGAGCCAAGGAGGTGCTCTGCTTGACATGTATGGGCAGTCTATTCCAAAGTATGGGGAGTCTCTGGGTCAGGAACCTATCCATCCAGCATGTTTTGTTCATTGTGATGACAAGGTTTAGATCCCTGGAGTGTGTGGCTCTGAGGGATTGAGATTTCTTTAAGTGGAGCATGTCCAACAGCTCAGGGTTTGACATGGCCTTGTATGTTAAGCAGAGATTGCCTCTGATTAGACGATATGCCACAGAATCTAGCTGGAGTTTTTTTAGATGGTCAGCATAGGGCATCTGCTTTTGGCCTGTTATTCTTTTAGTGAGGTATTTCTATGGCCTTTCCAGCTGTTGCAGATGTCTTGTGAGGTACATACCAAATGGAGAATTGTACTCTGTAATAGGTCTAATGAGGGATGAGTACAATGGGACAATGACCTTTTTTCTGGATGAAAAGCCCTTAGTGATGAGGTGTGCCACATAGAAGGATTTCCTGACTGTTGTGGTGATGTGGTTATCGAAGGTGAGACCACTGTCCACCTGTGTCACTAAGTCTCTCATCACACTTTCAGTGTTTAGTGTACTGCCACCTAATGTTGTAATTCATGGGTACATGTTTTTTTCCCACAAGAAATAACTATACATTTCTTGACAGTAAGCTTGAGCCCATGGATCTGCCACCAAGCATCTGTTTCTGTAAGGCCCTTTTGTAGAATATCCACATCATTTGGGGATTCAATAATGGCTCTCAATTTGCAGTCATCTGTGAACTTTGTTAGCCTGAGTCCCTTAATGTTGGCCTGTACTTCAGAGAAGTAGATGCCAAACAAGAGCGGTCCCAGGACTGAACCCTGAGGTACTCCACTTGTCACTTGTCTGGAGCTGGATTTGGAGTCGGCTACTTTTACAGTCTGGGTACTATGTAGGGATTTATGCCCAGCTTAGTAAGTTTATATATGATTCCAGAGTGTGGGATGGTGTTGAAGGCCTTGGCAAGGTCCAGATAGGCTGTGTGGACCACCTTATCCTCATCCACAACTCTGGAGACAGATTCAAAGAAGTCAATCAGGTTCAGGAGACAAGATCGGCCCTTCACGAACCCAAACTGGGTGGGGTCCAGTGTTTGAAGGTTGCCAATGTCTTTGTTTATAAGTGCCATGATAATGCGTTCCATACCCTTGCAGATCAGGCTCATCAGACTGATGAGGCAGTAGTTCCCAGGATCCAAGGTGGATCTCCCCTTGTGGAGTGGGATAACTGTAGCTGTGTGCCACTCAGTGGGCATGAAGCCTTTAGTGAGGCTATGATTAAACATAACACTTTGGTGAGGTGCCAGTTCATTTTGTAGTTCAAGTAGTACACAGCCCAGGATGTCATCTGATCCCACGGATTCTGTATTCTTAGCTTTGGAGAGTGCAGTTTCTATCTGTGTGGCCGTGATTACTGGAATTTGGCAATCTTTTGGTATTGAGATGGATCCTTTAGGGAGTGAGAGGGGGTGAAGCTGGCACTAAATCGATCTGCCAGGATATTGGCAATATCCTTGGGATCAGTGTATTTAATGACATTCTGTTGTAGCTCAGAGAAGATCTGAGCATTGCCATTTAAATTCTTGACATAACTATAGAATGCCTTGTGGTTGTCTTTGGAATCTTTGGCAATTTTATTTTTGTAACTAGCTTTGGAGGATTTTATGAGGGATCTCAGCTTCTTATTGAGGCTGATAAGGGAGTTTATTGCAAGCTGGGATTTTCCTCTTTTCTGCAACAGTTTCTTCCTCCTGTTATGTAGTTTGTTTATGGCAGTGGACCACCAGATTGGCTTCCTTTTTTTGGAGGAGAGCTTCTTGGTTCTATTTGGGATAGCACAATTCATGCACGAGTGGATGTGCTCATACAGTTCCTTAGCATAGGATTCAGCAGTCGAACCTTCAGCTCCCATCTGCATGGGTATCACGAAGTTTGTCACTTCTGACTTGAGTGCATGAAATTGGCTTTGGAGAAGTTTTTTATGGAGGTTTCCTTACTGGGGGGGTGGGGGTGGGATGTGGATGTCAAGGGTGATTAGCTTATGGTCAGACGCCCATCTAATCGATACCTCTGCTAACTCTGTTTTCTGTATTAAGAGGGTGCCCATCATATTTAAAAATACACTCTTTAAAATGGTCCATAATCAGTTTTCTTTAGAGGGACAAGTTCTCAATACTGGTAAAATTTGTTAGCTGAATTTAGTCAGCGCACCCTCTCCGCTAGCTGACCTGCAATGTTTTCAGTGATAAACTATAAGCATGGCTCATGTAGATAATAAAGACCTGAAGGTTTAGTCACTCACAGCTCAGATGCCAATAGGATCAATCCACTTTTTTTGATAAAGGTCTATTTGTGGACATCTCATTAACCTTTCATTCTGAGGACATAAATACATTTCAAAATTATACTGTTCTTCCCCTTAGAATATCTGCATAGGCTTTTAGTGCTGCTAAAATAAATATGAAAACAAAATGTGGGAATAATAACACCCTAAAAAGTAATATGCATTCCTCCACAACAATATTAAAACATTCATCATGTGAGACAGTCATTTATCATTGTGGTTGCTATTTCATAATTAATTGTCCTGATTACTGGAAGGGGTGAAGCCAACATTTTTCTCGTCTAAGGGAAGGTGAGGACTGCCTAAATATATGACTTTACAGAGTTACCTAGCATCTGAACTTCTATTTTTTTAATGTAGTTAATTGGATTCCTGTCAAATTTCTGAAGGCAGATTTTGGCAAACTTAAATAAAACACTGAAAACGTTTGCTGAAACTGCCTTCATAGAACATCCCAAGGAGCATGTTTTTTGCAGGAAGGCAAGCCTGCTTTCTCTCCATGTGACACCCGCATACCCCCAAACAAATATTTACCATCTCCAAGGTTCCAAAATAGTGAAGATAAAGCAAAATTCTACTTTTGCTGAATGCAGTTTTGTCAGACTTACTTTGATCATGTTTGCTAAAACTACCTTCTGTGACCCGACATGCTCCCAGTTAAGAAATACATATACAGGTTTCCAAATGTTTATAATAATTACTAAAAGTCACAGGAGTGATTCTCCAGCGTGTGGTTAAAAGAAGTGCAGCTCAGGGATGTAGCTGTGCATACACAGGGAAGAAATTATGAGTGAGAGATCCCCCACATACCTTAAAACACATTTTTTACCACAGTGGGGGCACTGAACCAGTTCTTCATTTGCTAAGTTTGGATTCCAGGAGTAACCTGACTGTACCTAGCAGCAATCATTTGAGTGTAAATTACTTATTT
The DNA here is from genome assembly GCF_019279795.1 of Protopterus annectens. NCBI lineage: Eukaryota > Metazoa > Chordata > Ceratodontiformes > Protopteridae > Protopterus > Protopterus annectens. The sequence goes on along the minus strand of NC_056741.1, from coordinate 663,390,260 downwards.
TTTGGTTTATTTACAGATCTCTTCTTTGCGTCTTATGAGTCCCACTTGCAGTTCTTTGGATGGCACCACCTACAGGCAACACTGAAGATGATATATCTTACATGATCGAAAGACCTCGATGTTTTGTCAGAGATGGTCTTCATATGTCACCCCTGGGATTTCAGCTACTGGCCAAGGCTCTTGCCACACCCATAGTGTCCTTTTTAGGTGGTGTCTCACTGAGAAAATTCCAGATGCGAAAACTAAATATAAAAACATCCTCAAGGTTATGTTGATAAACATTAGGTGTCTCAAGATGAAACTGCACTCGCTGGAAGCAATCCTTACCTTGGAAGACTTACACACTTGTGCAGTCACAGATACCTGGCTCATGGCTGTGGAAAGCACCCTAACCATATTGGGCTACACCTCCTGCCACATGTTCAGACCACAAACTGAAGGTGTGGAAATTAAATGAGGCAGTGTATCAATATTCATTACAAATAAATACACCTCCAGATTGGTTAAACAGTAGGATTCCCTGGAGATATGTCAGGTGCAATTAACTGTTGTTAGGGCACCTATTCAAGTCATTGCCAGCTACAGGACCCAGTCTGTGAATCAGTATAACCACTCTGCCGATTTGGATCTACTTGAGTCTATCAAGATACATTCCAACACTCTGGTTTTGGGCGACTTTAACTATCCATTGACTGGGTAAATTACTCATGCTGTAACTCACTTTCCCAAAGGCTCCTCGACTTCATTAACTCCAGTGCACTGGGCCTACTGGTTGACACCCCCACAAGGGTTGCCAACATCCTGGATCTGGTGCTTACCAATGGGGGGGGCACTCTAGCACTCCCACTGTGAGGTCTTCCTTAGTGATATCTGACCACAAATAAGTCTCATTTGAAGTAACTATCACACTGCCCCCCCAGAACAACAAGGAAACTAAAACACTTCTTCAAAGTACATCATTCCGTCTTACAGGATGGTATAAATAGCTGTACTGTACCTTCTCCTCAGATGGAGCTAGCAAGTTTGCCAAGTTCTACACCAATACTTTATACTAACACCTGTCTAACTGCATTGACTTGGCCTTACCTGATAAGACCAAAACAAGCTCCACAGGGAAGAGCAAACCTGCCTGATGAACATCTGCCATTAACAAGCTTTACAATCAGAGGAAGAAATTGCTGTCTAATAGTAAGGGGGGGGGCTCCTAAACTGGAAGCACTCTCGCCTCAGCTTAAACAAGCTAATAAGACTTGTTGTGAGGTCCTCAAAGGCAAACTATTAATCCACATTAGATTCCTCAACTAAGAACAACCATAAGGCATTCTTTAGTTACATCCATTATCTAAAAGGACAGGCCCAGATTTATGTCGATCTGGTAGTTAATGATACCACATATGCTGAGCCTATGGGTATAACTAACCTGTTAGCTGACAGGTTCTGTGAAAACTTTGAAAACTTCATTCCCTGTCCCCACTACATGTACTCCATGACATCTCTTGCACCTGTCCCCTGCCTTGTATCTCTAAAGAGAAAGTCGTAAACCCCCTCTATAAAGCCAAAAATACAGCATCTATGGGACTGATAACATCCCAGGCTGTGTCCTACATGGACTCTGACAAGAATTAGCAACACCATTGGGTACTCCTTTCGATCACAGACTAAGCACTGGCTTTCTCCCAGATGAATGGAAAATGGCCACCATTATTACCTTCCACAAAGGTGGATCTTCCACTGACCCCAGGAACTATAGACATATTAGCCTAACTAGCCTCATCTGCAAGGCCATGGAGCGAATCATCATGCACTTTATCAACAAAGATATAGGTAAGCTCCAAAAACTGGGTCTATATTGAATTAGCAAATGCTTAGAAAAGCGAACGCTAATTCATCGACCACTTTCAAGTGAAAGCTTACAATCTCGAACACCCAGAACAGCGATTTTTTTCACAGGGAAAATATTGTGGACCTGGATGAAGGGAAATATGTGCATACAGCCTACCTTGACTTAGCCAAGATGTTTGACACTATCCCCCACTTAGGCATCATTGACAAACTCAGCCAGCAAGGTATCAATACTTATATCATTAGATGGGTTGCTATCTGGCTCACTGATAGAACCCATATAATCAAAATAGGAGAATTCATCTCCAACAGCAGACTAGTAACCAGTGGTGTTCCACTGGGATCTGTCCTGGAACCTCTACTCTTTGGAACCTAGTTCACTAAGGACAAACTAAAACTAAATGTCTGTGTCTGACAAAGTTTGCTGATGACTGCAAACTGGGAGTAGTCATAGAATCTCCAAACTATATCAACATGCTACAAGAGCGTTTTACACACACAAATGGGCAATTGGAGAGACCACAATGGTTCCTCACAAGGATAATTCAAGGTCTTCTGCATCTGTCCTATGTGCATCATCAGAATTCACTGTGACTGTATTCTGTTTCATACAGCCTACTCAGAGGCAATCTGTGCATTGCACATAAGGCAATCTTTGACCATGCTTTATTGGAAATGCTGCATATCTGCAAATCAAATGGTACATGGGTTACTCACTCTAAAGATCTTAATCTGGTATGTGACAGTAATAGAACATGCTGGAGGGTTAGATTTGTCTCCCGGAGGTTACCACACCTTTGAAATGGACTCCCACTTCATGTCAAATAGAATATGTTATTGGCCCTCTTTAAATGCAATATGCATGACTGGATGTGTAATCATAAATTCATCCCAGGGGTTCCACCTGTGTCCCTCTTGGACCAGGGCAATTGGTGCTGATTGTGGAAATAATGGTAGAACTTGGCTAGGCTTGTAAGGGCTGTAGGGCCATTAGCCTGGTAACTCCCTATGATATGACTCAGTCATAGTCCATGTCAGAGCACATGACCTGCAACATACCTCCCTAGATTATACTAAGAGACACTTATTTGAGCTCTCGGAAGATGTCTCTATGGTCACTGACACATTACTTAAAGCCACGGAAAGCACACCAACAGTGCAAGGTTATTATACTTTCCACACATTTAAACCAGCTAATTCACAGGCAAGGACTAAAGGTGGAGGTGTCTCTATGTATATCAAAACTATCACTCATCTAGTTGGGATGTAATAGATGAGTCTTTGTGGGTTCTGTTAAAGCAGCTTTATTATGTACAAACACATCACAATTGAAGCTTATTAACTTTAACTTCGGTAACTTATATGCAAACTAGCTATTACATTCATATATGCTCATTCTCTGGCTGCACTCTCAAAATGGCACTGGGTATAGCACGTGCCTGCTATTTATATATGCACATTCATCACTTACTATGCTTCTTAAAGACACATCACACACTCTGCTCTACACCCTCCCTCTTTGAGAAATAGACCATGCAATGCCAAAAGTATTGTCATGCTTTGACCTTTCAAGTAATTGCTTTGCACTCTGTACTGCACATTCAGCTAGTCCATTTGACTGTGCATTTTCTGTTTTACTAGTAACATGTGTGAAGTCCCATTCTCTTGCAAGTTTCTGAAACAACTGACAGTAAATTGAGTACCATTGTTAGAAATAGCTTTGTATGGACTACCATGAACTGAAGAATGATGTTTCAACTTAATAATAACAGTAGTGGATGTTAGATTAGGTGGTAAGTCAATCTCAAACCAGTTCAAATAAGAGTCTATCAATGCTAAGTAATGCTGATTGTTCCAATCGAATATGCCAGTGACTTCTGTTGACTAAGGTAGTTCAGGAACTTGAATAGCTGAAGTGGTTCTCTTTGTAAATGCGGTTTAGTACTATTGCAAACTGAATGAGAAGAAAGTACTTTATCAATGTCTTTCACTAGTGAAGGCCAAAATACTAGTTATCTTGCCCTTGATTTGATAGAGTCAGAACCTACGTGACCATGATGAAGAATCTGGATAAATTCATGTTGTAAGGAAGCAGGAACAACAATTTTAAGACCTTTGAAAATAATGCCATCTTCCATCAACATTTCATCTCTGTAAGGAAAGTAGGTTTGCACTTCAGGAGTTACACTAGATTTTTTTTCATGGTCATCCAACATTAACGTAGTGATTGAACATTTGCAAAATTGGATCAGTCTTTGTATGATCTCTCAGCTCATCAAGTCTCATGGTAGAAACATTATGCACTGCTATTTTAGTCAAAGTCAAAATTCTATGTGTCAAGCTGTTCTGTTTTATTTCTGGGTGATCTGGATAAGGTATCAGCCAGATAAAGAGGTTTGCCTTCTGTATAGACCATTTTGAAGTTGTACATTTGCACTCTGAGCACCATTCTTTGCAATCTCGCTGGAGCTGAATGCATGGCCTTTTTTAGAATAGTAACTAGAGGTTGGTGACCAGTTTCAATCTGAATAGCTTGACCATAGATATAATCATGAAACTTTGAACATGCAAATACTATTGCCAAAAGTTCTTTCTCAATTTGAGCATACTGCATCTCAGTTTTTGGTTATTGTTCTAGATGCATAGGCTACTGGTCTGTCTTCTTGAAGAATAATTGTGCCAAGACCAAATTTTGAAGCATCACAGGAAAGAGTGACTTGTTTATTGACATCATAGTATCTTAATGTAGGTGGGGTGGCAATTTACTGCTTAAGGTCTTCAAATGCCTTCTGGTGCTGTTCCAACCAACACCATGTAACATTTTTGAGTGTTAGCTCTTTTAAAGTTGCTGTCAACTCACTGAAGCCTGGTATAAACTTACCTTAATAGTTGACCATGCCAAGGAAGCTCTGTATTGCTTAAATATTAATAAATAGAGAAAAGACACTTCGGCTGGATATAAAAACACTTTAATACAAATAAAAATAACAAAAAGGTAAGCGCTTTCGAGGTAACCCTCTTCTTCAGACCTAAATACAAACTGATAAAAATCCTGGATTTAAATACAAGCACTGGCCAATAAAAACAAGGCTTAGGAATGCATCATAAACAGTTAATTAATTAAGTAATTAATTAATTAATTAATTAATTAATTAATGTGGTAAACTTCTTCTCTTCAAAAGCGGTTTTAAAGACACAGCGCTATTCAGGTCAGGTGGAAAATATGCCTTGAAATCCACAATCCATCTTAATTCAACATATTCTGTCTAATTTTTAATGTCCCCTTCACGCAAACTGACATTCACTTTCTGCAAAACCAAAAATGTAAAATTATGCTGTGTATCATGATCAATTACATGCTTAGCTAGTGCATTTGTGCATTTGCTGTTATGTATGTCATTGAGATGTTCCAAAATTCTTTCTTTTAACATGTGATTAGTCTTGCCTATGTAAAATGCACTACATAAAGTACACTTTGCTAAATAAACAATGTTTCTTGTGGAACAATCAACATAAAAAGAAAACTCTATAGGCTTATCATTTAGTGGATGTCTGACCATCCAAGCAGACCATATATAGGCACAAGCTTTACAAGTTCTACAGGGGTTGGTATCTCTACGCTGTGAGTTAAACCTCTCACATATATTATGGTGCTTGTAACATAATCTTTCTTTCAAGTTTCTATTATTCTTGAAGCTAAAGCTCGGATTAGTTCCCAGTACCTGGCTAATACTTGGATCAGTCAACAAAATAGGCCAATTCTTTTTAACAATATCACATACTACATTGACATTGTTAGAATAAGTCAAACACAACCTATTCACAGGTTGATTAACTTTCCTTCCTGCACTTTGTACTTCAACTTGACAGCTATCAGAAAAATATGGCTTGCTTTTACAGATATCAGAGGAATTAACCTCCTCTATTGCACTATGTCACACTTCTTGTATCCTCTATCTAGGAGATCTGATGTAAGGCCCTGGACCACAGCAGTGTAGTCAGCCCTATCAGTGTGAGGTCTCCTACAGCATAGCACTTGATTCTTGACTACATTTTTCATAATATACCTGGGATGCGTGCTGGAGCAATGGAGAATGTTATTCTTCCTACAATCTTTCCTGTGCATTTTAGTGGATACATCTCTTAATATTCTCTTACTAACAAGAACATCCAGAAAGTCCAGAATTTCTTTTGAAAATTTAAGTGAGAAAGAGAGGTAAGATGTAATATTCTCAAGGAAGTTAACAAAATTGTCTAAATCTTGCTCATTCCCATGCCAAGTAAAAAAGATGTCATCCACAAAATGCTTGTAAAACGTAATGTGTTGCTTGAACATGTCAGACACAAATACCATCTCCTTCTCCCATTGGGCCAGGACAATATTGGCATATGTGTTAGCACATGCTGTGCCCATAGCAGCTCCTACTTTCTGAAGGAAGAATTCATTCTCAAATAGAAAAAACATTGTTCTCTAATATCAAATCAAGTAATGCACAAATCATATTCACTTTGATATTAGAAAACTCGCTTTCTTTATTTAGAAAGCTTCTAACATTCTCTAGTCCCTCTTCATTAGGAATGACCATAAATAATTAATTCACATCCAAAGTTACAAAAATACCTTCATTGATAGATGTATGCTGTCTAGACTCAGCCCAAAGAAACAGATGCTCCAGAAATTGTTTACTGTCCTTTAGGACAGTAGGTATTTTGTTCAACACACATCTTAGCTGTTTTTCAACATAGATAGACATAGGTTCTGTAAGTCAGCCCCTTCCTGAAACAATGGGTCTAAGCGGGGAATTTAATGGATTTTTGTGCACTTTCGGCAAACCATAAATGACTGGTATGGTAGGATGCTCTACACTAAAGTAGGTGTACAAAGAATAATCAATCTGGTCAGTCATAAGTAGATCATACATATAAAAATTCAGTCTACTGATGATACAATTTACCTAGAATTTTTATAAGTTTATATATACATTGACATCATGTAGCATTTTCTGCATTCTATCCAAATAGTCCATTTTAACAAGGACAACTATCCCACCACCCTTGTCAGCTGGTCTAATAGTCAAGTGATCTGCCTTAGTCAAAGTACGCAAGGCTTGATCTTCTCTAGTAGTCAAGTTGTAAAAAGTGCCCTTCATTTTCTCACTAGTTACTCTCCTAAGATCACTCTCACACATCTTAATAAATGCATCCATAGCCGGAGAATTATTAGGAACAAAACATCTCAGTTTTCTTAAATTATGAACATTATCAACACAACAAGTATTACCATCATATATGGTTTTAAGTATTATATTCCTTGCAAAAACATTAACGTCTAAAACAGTATCCACCAAATTCATATTGTTGGCAGGAACAAAGAAGAGAACCTTATTCAACATTGAAAGTTCTTCAACAGTGAGAGTGACTGAGGATAAATTAAAAACTAAATTATCTGTGACCTCGTGTACTCGAGGTCTTGTTTTGAGCACCAGGGTTGGACTGTATCCTCCCTCGCCTGTGACTCCTGGACTTACTCATATGTTTCTCCTGCCTTATGAGCAGTGCTTTATCTAAAAAAAAAAACAGAAGAATGTGTGCCTTCATTGCTTACATTATTGCTGTTCATAGAAGAAAACACCTTAGGTTTAACCACAGGTTCTGTATTAGTTGAAAAGTTGTCATGTGTAATATTAGATGCCAAAACCATATTATTGTCCAAGGTAGATTTACTTAAACTAACTGTCTGCATAGTAATATGGCCTGAATTCTCATCCACTAGACTATCAGCTTTATTAAAACACTCGGTATTAGATAAATCATTGACACATGCTGAACTAGTTTTAAGAGTTGCTGAATTATTGCAATTAAATTGACCAAGTAACCCAGCATTTGTATGCACATTGTTAGGACTAATATTAACTTCATTCATTCCTTCAATAGGAAAAACATAATTCCTATCAATGCTACGCACTGCTGCATTAGCATGAACATCAACATTTCTAGTGCCAAAAACATTATTTACATTACTACTAGACTTATCAGATGTCAAAACGGAGTCATTATCTCCCAACAGTCCAATTGCTTTCTCAAAAGAAGGTGAGGATATCGCTCATTCATTGTTACCATTAGCAGAAGTAGCGTTATTTCTAGTGTTAAAATTACCTTTGTTCAAATCACTAAAAGCACTATCTGTTTGCGAAACAGTCACATTTCCCTTTATGAACTTATTGACAGCAGTCTGAGAGGGAGAAGCTAAGCCACAAGCCGGTTTGTTGGTTGTAGAAGAAACAGCATGAGAAATCAAAGCAGTACCAGCCGAGCAAAATGCACGCTGCATATTAGAGTCAGTTACTTGAAAATTAGAGAGTGTAGAACCTTGTTTGTAGGTGGTATTAACATCTCCAGCATGAGACAGAGATTCTGCAGCAACTAGTCCAAAGTTAGGTGGCAGACTGTGTTGTATGGAACTCTTGGAAGCTATGTTGATAAAGTTGTTTTTGCGATGATGTTGTTCCCCAGGGGGCATGCCTCTACTATTTACACCATTAGAAGCATTTGCCTGTTGTCCCACCTCCATGGAGTCAGTACGGACGTCGATTGGTCTATACGTTCTGGGCCAGGAAAAGACATTTCCTGCCTGAAAATCGGCAAAGTCCCTGTGCAGTTTCTTAGTTTTTTTCTTTCTAAAGTCTCCTCCCATAGAGGGAGACATTAAGGAGTACATCATCAAGATGTTAAGTGCAGGCATCATCTTTATGTGTCCACTAACAAACTTGTCAGCCTATTGATATCAGATGCTAAAGAATTCTCCTCAGAAGAGAAGAATTCATTCAATAGCAACATATAATCCATGTTTAAATGTAAATTAAGAGCCTGCCATCTCATTAGCAGTTCTGGGTATTTATCTCCATATGAGGGCATTTTAAGTACCCTAAGCCCTCTTGGTACCACTTTGTGGAAAATAGCAGCCTCAAAGTGATACCACTGCCACAAGAGGTGCTTGTGTTTAAACAGTTTATTCTCCAATTCCTTCAGCGTATCTCTAAAATTAGTCATCTCATTCAGATCAATGCTATTGAGATCAATATTTCCTTCATCGAGGGAAATGCAGAGTAAAGGGTTCACTGAATTCCCAGTAGAGCCAGTTGCAGACTCTTCAGTCAGTGCTGTTCTCTCCATACTGTTGCAAAACTCCCTATTCAGGGCCGAATCCATAACAACCAGATTGTACTCACAGTCAAGGTTCCACCAGACAGACAAAAATATATCCACATATAAAAACAAAGAAAGTGGAGGAACCAAAAGTGTCCAAAAATATAAATGTATAAATAGAGAAAAGACACTTCGGCTGGAGATAAAAACACTTTAATACAAATAAAAATAACAAAAAGGTAAGCGCTTTCGAGGTAACCCTCTTTTTCAGACCTAAATACAAGCTAATAAAAATCCTGGATTTAAATACAAGCACTGACCAATAAAAACAAGGCTTAGGAATGCATCATAAACAGTTAATTAATTAATTAATTAATTAATTAATTAATTAATTAATTAATGTGGTAAACCTCTTCTCTTCAAAAGAGGTTTTAAAGACACCCCTATTCAGGCCACGTGGAAAGTATGCCTTGAAATCCACAATCCATCTTAATTCAACATATTCTGTCTAATTTTTAATGTCCTCTTCACACAAACTGACATTCACTTTCTGAAAAACTAAAAATTTAAAATTTTGCTGTGTATCATGATCAATTACATGCTTAGCTAGTGCATTCGTGCATTTGCTGTTACGTATGTCATTGAGATGTTCCAAAATTCTTTCTTTTAACTTGCGATTAGTCTTGCCTATGTAAAATGCAAGTAGATTCATTCTCAAACTGTCTCTGAGACCCAATAATGACTACCCAGGTCTTCAAATTACATAGAATAACAAGCTGTAACAGTTCTTAGCTAAATAACATGAAAGCACTACTGAGCCTTCGGTTTGAATTTCTTCCCCTCCATAAGCAAGTTTCACACTACTAGCCACATTGAGTTGTTCATTAGTCCTCACCCTAGCAAATGTGTCTGCTGATATAACATCACACTTTGAATCAGTGTCTACTTTAAGCTCAGTGGATTTACCATTGATCTGGACAGTAGAGAACACTTCGTTCTTTGCCAGAAAATTCACTGCATCGACCTTTTCACCAATTACTGATACACCACCTACATAGAAAGTAGAGTTGCTGTTCTCTGTATGATCAACTTGCTTTTTTGAGTGACCTATCTTTATAACTGTGTGAGGCTTACTTGATTTGCCAAACCACTGACCAAATGCTAAGTATTTTTCTCTTTTAGACTCATGATTGGAACCACAATTACAACAGCTATCAATAAAGCTGGATTTGGGTTTTGCTGATTCATGCTTGTACTGCACTGAGCATGCTCCTTTCTTAGGACTTGCTGAAAAACTACATAATTTCCCTGGTGAACCAGCAGGGGCTGTAGCTGCCACGTGCTTTGGCCTTCTTTTGTTTGCCATGTATTGCATGCTGTCTACATTTGTTCTGAAACCTGCTGAAATCATGCTCTTATTACTTGCAAGCAGACTTGTGTGCCTTTCTGTAAATTCATGGATTTGACAAATCTCAGTGGTTTTACTCAACATTTAATCACTGTCATGAAGCAAAATCTTTCTCACAGCAGCAATATTAATAGCACACACAAGCCTATCTTTTATCAACTCATCTTTTAAATCATCAAACCAACACACTTTTTGTTTTGTTTCTCAGGTCAGTAATGTAAGCTCCAAAAGTTTCCCCTGGTTTCTGATCTTTTGTGTAAAACCAATGCCTCTCTAATGTAATATTTGTCTGGGGGTTACACATTTCCCTGAATTTGCACTTCAAACACTCAGGGTCTTCCCTTGATTCAGCCTGTACAACAATATGATTTTCACCTTCTCATTCATATACTGTTGGTGCATACACAAATGAATGCTCTCTTTCAATAGCATCTGGCCAAGCCAGATTTAGCAATATGAATGCCCTGGTGCATGCAGCTTTGTCAGAATAAGCTGCTTGTATAAAAATATTGTACTTTTTCTCAAATATCCTCCAGTTCTCTGCAATATTCTGATCAAATACAAGTAATCCATCTGCCATATTAACACATACTAGTGAAGGTTTTTGCAAATATGCATGGACACACACACACACACACACACACTCACACACATATGCCAGAAATTTATGCCAGTATTTGTAACTTTGCCCAATATCACAACAAGCCACTGAATAACTAAACTTTGTTAAATAAGTCTCTCAGGCACTGTAATACTCTTGAAATTACTGTACTGCAAAAGTCACCTCTCATCAGTGTAAGAAACATTTCAAATAACTGCACTGTGTGAATGAACTGGGCAGAAGAAGCTTGGAGCAAGAAACATTTTGAAGTAACTGCACCTTGCAAATAAATAGTACATAGCACAGTAAAACTTCCTCAAAATGGTGGTACTCTGCTAAATAATTCTTTACAGTGCAAGAAACACTATGTAATGGTGGCACTTTGCAAATAGACATACCCAGCACAATAAACTTTTGGAAATGGCTGTACTTTGACTGTACTTCACAAAATAGTTGCACTTTGCTCAAAAATAAAGTCTTCAGAATACATGAACAGTAATAAGCACACACTGTAAGCACTTTTACACACATTGAGAAAATTCAAATAACTCTAGTTATGCCATGAATACAATATAAAGCCATTGTTATGCCAAAACACAGCAATTTGACAAAACAAATGCAGTCACCTTGCTTTAGTTATGCTTAATGTGTTGTTTTTCCCTTATTATATTCATTTTGCTCGTTTAATCTCTTTTCATTGCCCATTGCACTTTTCTTGTGCTTGTTTTACTCTACACACGCCAGTTTTCTTTTAAACGCACTTGTTTTGCTTTAAACATACTTGTTTTCCTTTTCTGACAATTGTTTTATCAAATATCTTAATTTTAAACATTTTGTTTAATCAATAAACCTTTTATGACTGTTGCTTGTTTAATAATGTGGTTTGTGCCTTTGTAATGCTCTGTTTTATCCTTTTTTTTAAAATAAACTGTCCGTGCAAATTTTCATTACCTTTGGTTCTTTTCTGGCCCCTTTTCATGCTCGTTTCTCTTAGTTTACCTTCAGTGTTATCTCTGCACCTCAAAGTTCTGGAAGGCAGTCTCTGGAATCCCAGTTCTGACACCATGTCACTTATATAGTCAGGATGTAACAGACGAGTCTTTGTGGTTTCTGTTCAAGAAGCTTTATTATGTACAAACACATCACGATTGAAGCTTATTAACTTTAACTTAGGTAACATATAAAAACTAACTATTACATTCATACATGCTCACTCTCTGGCTGCACTCTCAAAATGGCACTGGGTATAGCATTTGCCTGCTATTTATATATGCACGTTCATCACTTGCTGTGCTTCTTAAAGACACATTGCACACTCTGTGCTACAAAAACTAAAGATACTTCAAGGATGGTAAAACAAGACAATGCACTTGAGCTGTTCCAGGTTCAAGTCACAATATGCAAAATCCAATACTACTTCCATGAAAGCTACAGGCCCCCCTCTATGACCCAGGAAACCCATACCATGTATGTAAACTTATTAGAAACACTAATTATCCAATCCAATACCATATTCATGTGTACCTTTCATTATCCCACTATTAAATGGGAATCCTATATGAAAGAAACACAGACACAGAGATTCCTGGCTTTTGTAAACACAAACTCCCTGGACCAGATAGCCAATACACCAACCAGGGATGCAACTATACTGGATCTGGTCCTTATCAATATGGGAGATTCATGTACAATCCTGTATTGTAATGTCTTTTCTTGCAAGGTCTGAACGCAAATTTGTCCCCCTTGAAGTAAAAATAAAACATGGATCCCCAACTAGACATGGAATATTCAGGAACTCCTCTAAGGCTAACCTCCAGCTATTAGGTGATAAACTGGTCAAATCTCAAGCCCCCATAAACACTGAGAACACTGAGGCCTATTAGAAGTATTCGCAGCAACCCTGTATGAGCATGTTAATAGCTACATCAAGGTAGCTGTACCAAACAGGGAGAAGTACAGAACTAACTCAAAATCAATCACAGAATCAATAGGCTGTATAACAGAAGAAAGAAACTCATGGTAAAACTTAGGAGGAGAAACACAATGAAATCAGGAAAAGGAATACCACAGGCAGGACAAACCTTCTTTTATTAAACAACGTTCTGGTACCTCAGCTTCTCGCCTTCTGCTGGAACATTTTTTCAGTATCATTCTGTCTATATATATATATATATATATATATATATATATATATATGGGTCTACTTCTAAACACCGGCACGACGATTCCCCGACACAAAACTCACCGATGCCAAATAACCGACAACACACAAACCCGACACAAACCCGACAACGCAAAACACCGAACACCAAAACACCGACACATGGAACGTAAACAACACACGACACTACATAGCATACACACTAGCCCTGACCCAAACCCTAACCCTAAGGTCCGACACTATCGCACACATCACCTACCTGCACCCTAACCCTAACTCACTTACCCACCCCTAGCCCAAGCTCCAACACTAACGCACACATCACCTACCTGCACCCTAACCCTAACTCACTTACCCACCCCTAGCCCAAGCTCCGACACTAACGCACACATCACCCACCTGCACTCTAACCTTAACTCACTTACCTGGTCACTCCTACCTCCGTCACTGTCGCACACTTACCGGGTCGCGATCACACATTACCCTTGTCGGTCTTTCCACTGTCGGCGAATCACCCTGTCGGTATACGTACCTGTCGGTCATCTGGCGTCGGTGATTTCCGCGTCGGGGAATCGGCGTTTTGGTCTTTAGAAGGGGACCCATATATATATATATATATATATATATATATATATATATATATATATATATATACATACACCCTTTGACTTCAATTAATTAACTTAATTAGTTCCACTAAACTATTAAATTATTAGTAACCTAACTATAGGCAATCCATAAGAACAAACTGAGTGAAGTTTCTCAAAATACATTTCAAAGTCCATACATACATTTTATAACTTCTAAGTCTCTCTAATTATTAATCATTATAATTTAACCAATTGGTGCCCAGCATTTGGTAAATGCATACAGCCTGCTGTGTGGTAATTGCAGTACTCACTGTCATAGCAACCCAATGCTATAAATTGCTAAGGTATGTAGGCGTAGCCCTTTCAGATTTCCAGAGTGGGGCCCATGCTTGTTTGCTGTGGACACTGTTGTATAAGTCAGAAGGTTGGTATACTTCTTATATCTGAAGCTAGAGGTGTAGACAGTGATGTACATGTTGTACTCAGGCCTGACTGTTGCCACTTGCAGTGCAGAGCTATCAGTGTAGAGTTTAACTCACCCCTACAAATGCTTACATGACATTTATGTGACTATGTAGTTTCTTTTCCACTCATATAATTAACTGCCATGCAAACATAGTTATTGAGAAGTATTCTTTTGGCACATGAACTGTTTGTGAACTGTTACACTGTGAATATTAATGTAGTCACTTCGGCAGGGTTTGTGGTTTTATTGTTGACATTAGCACAGGGTTCACAGGACAACTGGACAATTCCAGTACTGTGTATTCCTACCTACATCCTTGGTAGACCCTAAACACACACGTGTATTTAAAGTGTGTGGGGGGGTTGCTGACATACAGAGAGCATTATGTATTATTGTGTGAATGTTATCTTACTGGACTTAAAGGATTGGTGTGTACCTGTTGGTTTATCAAGGCAGGTGGACTGTCTGCATAGTTCCCAACTGTGAACCTATCCAGATGGTAGCCTACTGTTACACTGTTATTCTTTGTCTGTACAACCCACAGGTGTTTTCATCACTAGTACAATGGCATTGTTACAGTCAGTTGCTACCAGTACATGGCTACATCCTTTGGTATTTCTGTGTTGTACTCCTACATAAGGGTATGCTTGTGGAAGTCCTACCACAGCTATTTGCAGTGTGTGTAACAGCAGGATAGCTGCTATGCATGTGTGTTTGTGCCTCTGCCAGGTCTATGAAACACTCAGATACATCTTTGCATGGAGTCAGGGATAGGTAGTTAAATGTGAAGTACACTTTCCACATAATAGAGACAGTAAAAGTCTAGACTTGTGTGAAGCAGTGCATATGGATACATACTCCTTTTATGAAGTATAAGCGGTGTCTACTGTTATTATTGTCAGTATTCATTGTATAATACCCCACCTTTCTGACTGACGTCAGTACTTTTCAGAGGGATTCAGAGGGACACAGCTTAAATATGTTTCACAATCAGGGATATCCCTGTTAAGTAGTCACAGTTGGGTAGTATGGCCTCTGCCCTAATCAGATTTGCCACTATTTGTCCTGCTATGATACTGTGTGGGGGTTGTAAAGTGCCTCTGTAACTTTATTTTCTGCTAGAATGGCTGCTTCTCATATCACACTCATGTAATGCATTTCACAACAATTGCTGGTAAAGATCCACAAAACAAGCTTTGTGTTATGGCCTTCCTATTTTTCCTTTGCATTCAGTCATTGAAATGCATGATATATTTATTTGAGCACCAGGTTATTGTATATCTGCTGTGGCTTAGTGTTAATTCAGTCTATTGTGTCAATGGTCTGGGGTTCGAGACTGGCAGAGGTATTTTATTTTGCTGCTGAGCAGAACAAGGGCCCTGACATAGAGTGACTAAGGCACTTTTAAGCAGTTGTAAGCGGGTTTGCGTGGGTTTGCGCGACGCTTAGCAATACTAAGCTAAGCGCACACATGCGTACACTCACTTAATCTCGCTTACTACTGCTTAAAAGTGCTTACTCCCGCTAACCCCCGTGCTAATTTCTTTGAAAGAAAAGAAAATAGGGAGATAGGAAAGTGGTGAAAAAGGGGGCACAAAGAGGGAAAGACAGTAGGAAAACAAGCTCGGGATGCGAAGGACGGGTGCAGGGAAGGTCCATAGCTGCCCATTTCTTTACCAGCAACAGCTGTGCATATGCAATAAATTGGAGTGAAATTTGAAACCTTCCACCCCTGGGAGAGGGGTGAGGACAACAAAGTATGTTGTACTGCCAATTATAATTATCGGTTTACATGTCCAGCGGATATGTGTGCAAAATGGGCAGCTATGTATGGGGCGTAATTTTTTTGTGGGTACAGATTGCCCCTTTTTTTTTTCAGGTGAGAGTGGCAAGTGTGGTTGAGGCAGTAGGTATATTTGGGAAGGTAGGTTGGGGAGGTAAACAGACAAGACAGACAAGACGCATACAGGGGGTGGTGTATGACACATGGGGTGGGTGAACACAATTGAAGGGGACGGATGTTTGGAAATTGCAAGCCCATGAGCCCACAGATGGTAACAGTGGAACTGAGATCCCCATCCATTGGCAGTCACCACTGCACGTTCACAGCCCCGAGCGTGGCTGTGCTGGGGGCTGCATAGGACAGGCAGGCTCACCTGTGAGATGTGTCACTCTCGCCTCGAGCTGGCCTAGGGTATCAGTGACTGAACGCTGGATCTCCCTACGCACCACAACCCGGACCCTTCGAAGGGTGACAGGTGGCCCTTCTCCACCCACGCTTGCACGGGGTTGACGAGCCCCATCCCCTGCAGCGCTTCCACCTGAAGGTGGCACAGCACCAACGGAGGAAGGGAGCCCGGGATGGGCACCGGACCTACTGGTGCCAGGTGCCAGGTGCACTCGCCAGCTGAGGAGGGACAGGTGGGTCCGCTGGGACCGGCCTTCCCATACATTCTGTGATTAGGTGTGTTTAATTACAACATAAACAACAGCATTCCAAATTAGGTGTAACAGCATGCAGTAATATTCCCATTAACCCAACACACCAAGGTTCCAACAGTTGAACAGCAAGCATAACACATGCATAAATTGAATGACAGTGGACATTCCAACAGCATGCAGGGATGATTGGTGGCAACAGGCCACCATGATTGTGGTGTTTGAACAGGGCACATGCATCAAAGTGAATGCAGATATTTATAGAACAATAGGACATATGTCCCAATAAATGTTTTGAGATTGCACATACCCATTGAGTTGTGGAATTGCATTGTTTATGCACATACAGTAGGATGTAGAAAGAAACCTCAATTAACATCTTATAAGTACTTTTAGTCTACACTACATTCCTGTTGACTGCAGGTGTATATTCCCTACATTTATTATTACACTTGGCAACATGCATTAGGTTGTGTAATGGGTTTGGCTAGTTCATTATATACCTGACCAGTATATCTGACATACTAACTGTCCAGGATGCAGATGTTACTGCTACATATTTATTGTTGTATTTATATTTCTTTATCTACATATCTGGATGTGTTCACATGACATTTTCAGTTAGATTTGCACAGAACCCTACATGTCATATACCACACTCACATTTCTAGGGATATAATTAGCAGGCTACTCGTGCAACTGTGGGTTGCCAGCACTTATTAAAACAGTACTATTTGTATAATGCAAGGGTACAACAACATTTCAAAATAAGCGACACAGACACAGTCGAGGTTTTATACCTTTATTAATTACATTACACACTTGTCCACAGGCTCTCTCCTTTATTTGATATTACGGTGCATATGGAAGACATATTCAAGACATTTTATACCTTTATTAATAGGTTAGAACACTCTTTTTCAGGCTTGCTCACTTATTTTATATGACAGTACCTGCAAAGATATTATTCCAGACATATTTTACCTTTCTTAATGGGTTACTACACTCTTTTTCTGGCTCTCTGACTTATTTTATATAACAGTACATGCAGAGGAATTATTCAGGACTTTTTATACCTTTATTATTGGGCTACAACACCTTTTTTCAGGCTTTGTCACTTATTTTATATAACAATACATGCAGAATAATTACTAACCTGCCTGGTGGTGCAGCCTTAGCAGCCTATCTGCATAAGCTTGCTGATTCGCAGCACGGACACCTGCAGCTGTGAAGTAAATGAAGGGATATTGAGACATACCTATCCATTATACAGAATCAATTAGCATTTCTTACATACTGCATTCCATGGCTACCTACTCAGTATTGGGGCATCTTGCATCCCACGGGCCTCCTGTATCCATTGGTTCAGTAGGTCCTTCTTCCATCTCTTCAGGTCTGCATGGTGGTGATGGACTTGCTCACCAGTCCAAGGAACGCCTGTGACACTGGTGAGGTCATGAGCTAACCGGTTCCAAGCCGCTGCCTTGTACTCCGTCTCTTGGAACTGGCCCTGCAGGAGTCTTGACTCATGACAGTGGACAGGGAGCCAAACCATGTATTTCAACTCCTCAATGCCCCAACATTGCTCTCTGAAGTGTGTACCCTCTCCAGCACCAGCCATTCTAACTGCAGATGGGAGCTACAATCAGTTATGGCGAGTATTCCCGCCTATGGGGCTTAAATATGCCGCATTTCCCGCACTTTTTTGTGATTGGCCATTTTCGAAAATTCTCGGCTGACTGCAGACCTGCTTAGTAATGGTTAATCTACCATTTATAAGTATATGCATGTTAACAGTGACTGCTTATCCTAAGCTGTCATGGCTTAGTGGTTCAGTACTTTGATTATGGTGCACAGAGTCCTGGGTTCGAACCTTGTCATTGCAGTTTATTTTACTACTGTCCAGACAGGCTAGGGGGTGTGGCTGTGTTTAGGCAACTTTGCTCTATGTTGCTCCACATTGCCCTACGGTGCGCTGGTTGGCATGATGCGCACCTCTGCACAAACCGATTGCACTGGCTAAAGTGCTATTTAGCTATGGGCAACTACATTGCGCTGGGTAAAGCGCTATTTAGCTATGGGCAACTACATTGCACTGGGTAAAGTGCTGTTTAGCTATGGGCAACTACATTGCACTGGGTAAAGCGCTATTTAGCTATGGGCAACTATATTGCGCTGGGTAAAGTGCTGCTGAACTACGGGCACCTATATTGCGCTGGGTAAAACACTGCTTAACTGCGGGCAATTATATATCAGGATCCTTTATAAATATATATTTTGTTCACTGATACATAGGCCATTTCACTGCTTTTTAGTAAAATTTTAATCACATATGTCGGGTATTATCTCATATACTAATTTAAAACATAAATAGGTAGGGGAGTGGTGGGACTCGAACCATGAATGCCTCCACTTTTTGTGAACGCTCTGCAATTACGCTATTGCTATTTGGCGTAATTTGCCTAAACATTCCTTCTTATGCTCTTCCATGTCGTGATTGCTAACTGCAGCTAAGCAATGGGCACACCCGCGCACACACGTGCAAATACAGGCAGCTATTTTGGGAATTAAAAAAAATAAAATTAATGTTTTACTTTTTATAACTGTGCTGGGGGTTTACAATGTCAGGGAGTGTGGTGTTGGGTACATGGACATTTGAGCGGACTCGCTCTTGTGTGTTTACATTTTGCATTTCGGACACTTGCAGGGGCGTGGACATTTAGACTGCTCGGCAGTCTGACACGCCCCCTGCTTTACTGCACAGTCTGTGTTAGACTTGCAGTTGAGTCAGCGTGCCCTCATGAATATTCATGGCACGCTGACGTCATACCGTTCAACTGCAGCCTCTGAGTAAGACTTATTTAGTCTTACATGGAGGGTTCATGAATCCAGGGGATTATTAATACTAATCTCATGCAAATCACCACAATATTCTCAACACAAACAATTGGCTACCTCTTACAACTAGAGCTACTTTAGATTCTCAGTACACTCATGCCCAAAATGTTAAATGATAACTATTGTCCATCACTTTCCAGTAGGCTGTAGTTTAGAAATCAATACCCCATCCACACTTGGTTTGTGTGAAAGAGCTTTCTCAAAAATAATTGGAAGAGTGTCCTGGAAAATATTAAGAACACAGGCAAATTGCTGACTTTTCAAGGAAGGACTTAAACAATCTATTCAAATAAAGTGAATGAGCATGTTGTAGAGACATGGGTTAATGTGAGAGTATGCTAGTTCTTAGGTTCCAATGTACTGGTAGTTCCATTCCAAAATTTGCAGATTTGGACTGTTTCAATAATGCCTTAGTACTAAAAAGTGACAGTAATTACCTCCTTTTTTGAACAGCTATGCATCACTCACTTAATGATTCCTAGTCAATTATACTGTATATAAAGGATCATTAATATTCAAACATGAGCATACTGATTGGGCAGCCCAACTAGACCATCCTAATTTGAGCATATACCAATAGAAAAAAGTCTGGTTGAAGAAGTACCATTAAGCAGCCAAACTTTATATTGGCATATGCTGAGGAACAGAAGAAAATATAAGAAGAATCATGTGCATTCTGGAAAACTAATCCAACAGAAACCTACTTGATTTTCCCTACATTTGCTCTGCCCTTCATAAGATTCTATTTTCTGCATTGCTTCTCCTGCACTCCACTGATGCACTTAGTGAGCATGGGGAATTAAGTCCCGTATGCATGTACATTACATCAGTAAAGGGAAGAAAACATAAAAGAATACTGAAACACCCTTATACAAATGCAGTATTTAAGAATGGTAAACAATTTATTTCTTGAATAATGTAACTGGATAATAGCAGTAATCTACTCTTGTTTGTGAGTATATCAGGATTTACCCATGCATAGCTGTGTATTATTGCTTAAGTAACATCTTTTAGTGCTGTCAGCTGTAGATGAATACAGCAACTGTAAGGCATTTTAATCCACCAGTTTGATCAGTCAGGTATTTTTCACAAATTAAGCTAATTTCTGAATCCATTTAACATATGGAGTAATCAAAATAATTAAAGGGTAATTTTATAGCCAAATTATGTAGGAACAAAACTGATTTTATTTAAAAAAATAAATTAGTTTCTTTTAGCTTGCAGAAGTAATGTTTCAAATCACTTTTTTGTGGTTAAAGCTGTTCATTGTTCATATTTTAGTTAGTAGCTGCATTAGGGCAGAATCCAAATTAAAACATACCCCGGGATTCATGAAGCTCATCGCAAGGCCGGCGTTAGGCTTGCGACGACCGTGCGGCATGAAGATGGCGCAGTAGCGCCATATGCATTTTAATGAAGGTGCGCTGCCGCCACAGCCACGTGCATAGGAAAGGAGCGTGAGTGCATAGGGCATGTTGAAGTGCCGCATGGAGGCGTGGAAATGTCAGCTGTTGACATGCAACCTAAAATGCTTGCATATAACAATTTGCAAGCAATAGTAATCACATCTGTCAGTGTCCGTGGATACTGAAACGTATGCAAAGCATGCAAGACAGTTCCTGCGAACACAAAATGAAGAAGCAAACTGAAATGCACGGTAGGGAATAACGGGTCCCTATCCCGCGAACAAATGACATGGAAAACCGTGTGCCCATAGTCCAATGCAGTGTAGATAGCTATACCAAGTGGAAGTGAAATGCATCATATGTTAGCGTACCGCCAATAGGTACGTCCAGCCCAATGGTCAGGGTCACCAGCTGACCCATAATGTGAGGGAGGGTACACAGCTGGGCAGATGTGTCCATAACAAAATACACGATAACTGTACATATCTAGCAACCATATGACTGAATTATATCCCACAAGGCATGCAATAGTCACATACAATAGGTATGTCTGTATTTCACATACCAAATGTGACAGGAAATAGAATAAGCATGGAAATGAAACAGAAGGAGCATATGAACTCCTACAACAATAAGGCAATATGTAGGCTGAAAGAAACAGTATTATCTGTACCGTTGACTGTGGGTACATGTTGTCCAGTACATTCGGATATGTGTCCGGAATATATCCCATCCTGGACATAGGAAAAGGTGGCATCCTACCAATGATTAGAACAGTTGGCCAAAATCCACACATCAGCGTTCCAAGCCGAACTTGTCAGGATGTGTCACAGTTGAACGCGTATTACCTGGGTATACCAACCATGTAATGAAAGTTAAGTATGGGCGTGTACCTATGTGCATGAGGTATAGCATGTGGAAAGTCAAACATGACAGGGTAGTCCACACAACCATACAGGTACCTGACATATGTAGGGTATGCAATGTGTTACTCTGACCATGTCAGGGGCCAACAACCAAAGCAGTGATGGATGGAGTGTCAGGAATATGTGTGTGGGGGGATGGGTAATGGTATAATCCTTCAAGGCGACACTGTGTCGTATGCAGAACAGGTGAACCGGAGGTGTATGAGGGAGCAGTGGGTGAAGCAGAAAGAAACACAAAAAAAGTATAAACATCTGCAATACAACCAGACAGGCCATACTGTAGAACACAATCCCACAAACATATGAATATTAAAATGTGCGATACAAATGTACAGACATGTCACCGGCACATACCCACAGATTGGTCCGGATGGAACTGGCCATATCAAATGCAGCACACCTGGATGCATAATGGACTACCCAGCATCCCTTCCACAGCACACAACCTGCTCACTTACCTGAATGTCCACCAAATCCAGCCATACTTGGCCTACTAGTTAGATGCAGTCACATCTACACATAGTGACCAATATGCATATGTAGTAGGTAGTGTCACCCTAGGCAGTTTCAGGATTGGAGACTATGTATCCCTTGCATGTAAAACCCCCAGCACATTTTCATAATGCCAGAAGAATGTTCGGTATTTGTCTTGTTTTGCTCTTGCCAAATTTTTTGGCTATCCCTCATGGGATAAGTAACCTGTGTAAATATTAGAATGTGTATGAAGACACGATGTCCAATCCTGTAGATATCTGGACACAAGTTCAAATGTGCAGTAGTGGTGAACGACACTGTCCAGCCCTAGATAGTCATGCAGAACCTACTACCCAGGATCAAACACCTGCCCGTGATGCACATGTCCCGACACGAATAAGCGAGAGAATATATTGCACACATTTGCATAGTGGCACATGGTATAAGGGTGATGAAGGCACTGACGTAAACAGGATACCCCTGATCCACTGTGTGAGGGACAATTAATGTGTGTGTAGGTGTGACCTGACCAACAATGATAGAATGCCAAATGTCCTGTGATTGTAGGAAATAACTATGTACCATACTGCATGTAACAGTTGCCTAAAGCGGTCACATCAGGATAGAATAAACGTAATCCGTACAAGAAACAGGCAAACAACAAAAGTGCCAAAGGTATAAGGCTCACAGCTAGGAAACAAATTAATGTTCTAAACCTGCATTGACCCTGGCTATGTGTTGGCCCAAACAATCTGGTTTCCCCTGTAGGGTTACCATCTGTTCCACTTTGTGAGGGACAGTCCCTCTTTGGACTGTTGTGTCCTGACAAAATACATTAGAAATGGCAAATGTCCTGAGATTGTAGGACATAATTATGTCCCATATGTTATGTAATAGTTGAATAAAATAATCATTTCTGTATCTAAAATATCTAAATGTTACAAGAAACAGAATAAGCAACTAAACCACTACAACAATAGGCTTTTATGTAGGCAAATAAGTAAAGTTCTATCCTTTGTACTGACCGTGGGTATGTGTTGGCCTGTAAAATCTGATGTGTGTTCCGAAGATGTCCCATCTTGGCCATTTGAAAAGGTGGCAACCTAGTCCCCAGAATATATCCCAACCTGTACATATGACAATGTCAATGCTACCAATGGTCAGAGCATTCACACAATAACTGGCCAGCCTCTTAACCACTCACAAAGCCAGTGAACTTTGGAGGAAAGGTGTTGAATGAGAATGACTACTTACAACAATGAAGAGTAATAGACGCATTTAACTGCAGAAAATAGTAGTATTACAAATCTGTCAACACATTCCAAGTTAATAGTACTGATATGGTAGAAGTGTCCGTGATTGCCCCTGAGTTGTCATAGCCTTGTCCCTGTCACTGTAGAAATGAGTCCATGAGTATCACAGAGGTCCGTACACATAAGTACACCAACCAACTGTCACAGCTGTTGACAGGACTATTGCATACCTGTAGTGAATTTATAACTGATGTCCAGAATAATATTCATTGCATCAATAAATGAATGAAATAGTCAAATGTGAAGGGAAACATGTGGAAACCACCCCCCCAACCTGCATTATGTAGTGGAACCACTCCCCGCCCTAAATTATGTAGCACCGACCTAATAATGTGGTCAGAGGTGCCCAAACACCTGCGTCTGTAAACACAGGTAGAATGTTAAAATCTCGACCAACTCTGTCCATGTACTATGTCTGACCTTTGAACAGCGCCAAAGTCACCAGTCGGCTGAGCCAAAACCCGGACCAGCAGACGAACACCCTACAATCAAACACGCATGTGTGTGAGGACTATAAGCGTAGGAGTTCTGAAAATCTTTGGAGTGAGTAGACATGCAGCACGGGCCAAGAGCAGTAGGAAACAGGGAATGTCC
This sequence comes from Protopterus annectens, assembly GCF_019279795.1. Taxonomy (NCBI): domain Eukaryota; kingdom Metazoa; phylum Chordata; order Ceratodontiformes; family Protopteridae; genus Protopterus; species Protopterus annectens. The sequence goes on along the minus strand of NC_056741.1, from coordinate 663,365,996 downwards.
TAATTGTAGTACTGCGGTTTTCCCAGCAGGAGAATGGATGCCTACTGTATAAGGGAAGCGGTGAGGCATATGTCAGAGTAGCGATGAACCATGGGTATACATATAAATGAGCCAGAACAATAGTGTAGTGGTTACAGCATCCACCTTAATGTAAAGACATTTCCGGTTCAAGCATGACTATAGCACATATTAATTGTGTAATGAATGCCTCTGTGCTGTAAAGCCAACATTTATACATGTGAAGGTGACCGCGTTCACATGGGTCCATTAACCGGATTCCATCAAAGTGGTACTTTCATAAGGAATAAGGCACATGTAATCCCAAAGAAGTGCCTGTAAACATATGTAACCCCGGATACGTAGATGCAAGTACGCCTGCGTGGGTGTAGGCAGTTATTAGCATAGCAAATGTATGCTGTCTTGTACAGCTGTAACTTTTATATATATAGATAGATAGATGTGTGCATAGATAAATATCCACAGACATAACAGAAATATGCAATTATATATCTACATATATATCTATATATACATCTATATATACACACACACACATATATATATATATATATATATATATACACACATATATATATATATATATATATATATATATATATATATATATATATATATATATATATATATATATATATATATATATATATATATATATATATATATATATATATATATATATATATATATATATACAGATATATATATAGATATACATAGATATGTAAGGAATGCCGAAAGACGAAAGCAAACATAAGGGTTGTGAAGGGAATCCAGAGCAAGTAAGGAATTATAAAGTGCCCGCAGTGTATGTCACATAAAGCTGCACAAGTGTGAGTAGAGCACCGATCTTCACACCAGAGGCAGGGTTATACCAGTGGCCATAACATCGCTGAAGTGCTACATCAACATTGTAAACAGACTGGAATGTAGTACATGTTGTGACCACCTACAGTTGTAACCCGCAAATCATTTGTAATCCGTAACACCAGGAAAAGCACGTATGTGCAAATATGAATGGATGGTGAGCCTGTGAATACACAAGGCGGTACAAAATGTGTGTAGGGTCCCAACGCTCATGAGAGGGCAATGTGTAAAGGTGTGTCATG